>NW_027466100.1:3955000-4195000 GCF_046127955.1 Nelusetta ayraudi | reverse complement strand
TTTGAGGTTGATCTTCGCACTGCCTCACTTGTGCGTGCAGTATGCAGAGTGCCATTTGGTGCAATATTATTGCACAATAACAATGACTGCATAGTAAATGAAATAATGATAACAATAATAATGATTTTATATTTAATTTTATTGAGACGATCACGTATTCAAAGGTTGCTTCAAAATTATGTAACAGAAATATGTAGCATAAAATTGAAATTATTTTCAGTTTTAAAAATAATTTATTATAGAGCTTTAGACCTTTTGTCTCACTTAAAACTTCACAGTGACAGTGTTACAATATTTGGAGCTTGTGTTTAAATACTGACCTATTGCGAGAGCCACCTGGTCAGCAAGCGAAGTTCCCTCAGCCACACTGAGTTTGTGTAACTCCTCACCTGCCAGGACACTCTGGACACACACACAGCATACGAATGACATGAAGCACAGGGCAGAGGACAGCTACAGATCGTCATCTCACGTCTACGCTCAGCGTGGGACGATTCATTCAACTCATGATGCAATGCAATTCCACCATAAACAACAACAACATACTAATATTTGAAAATGCCAGACGTCTAATTCTGCTTTGCTGGAAACAGGCCTCTCCCCCTTCTTATGACAGGTGGATCAGGGAAGTCTTACAAAATTTAAAACTGGAGAGGCTGAGATTTATCCTTAAGGGCTCCCTCAGAAAATTCACCTGCACCTGGAACCCGCTGCTGTCCATTATTGACTCACTGGACATTAAGCCAGATGATGTAGAGGCCTGATGTGTTTTCACTAATTTGCAACCGATCATCTGTTTTTTTTTTGTGTATGTGCGTGTGTCATATCTTTTTTTTTTAATTCTCTCTCCTTTGTTTTTATCATTAATTTCCTTATTGCCAGTCTTTGTTTATGTTTTTATGCTTTTCTTAAATTCCTTTGCAATGGGTTTTTGTTTTTTTGTTTTTCTCCTCTGTTTATTTTTTTTTTTTAATTGTTCTCCCACTTAACACGGGCAACCTCAGGGAATAGTGGGTGGGTGGTATGGGGGGTGGGAGGGAGGGTGAGTGGGAAATTTGAAGGGGGGAAAAAAAAAGGTAAGCACCGGTTTGTATCTTACACGTGTCTTTCATGTATGTAATTATTTTTTCTGTTGCCGATTCTCAATAAATATATTTGAAAATAATGTAAAAAAAAAATCCACAACATTACTAAATGGGTGGATCAAGTAAACAAAGGTTTACACGTGGTCCCGACTTCCTACTTTGGAATTGACATGTTCTTTTAAGAAGACCAACATGTTGACGTTCTCAGTCAGAAGCTGCGACCTCTGTCTCTCATGGTTGAAAAAAACATTTCACTAGTGACACGCATGACAGAAATTGAAGTCAAGTGCGCCCTCTGCTGTTCAAAAAAGGGAATAGCGATTCATTAAAAGTATACGTATCAATGTGACATATATGAACAATTAATTAAATATAGTACGTTGCTGGCCAAAAATGTTGCCAATGCCAAGTCTTTTTTAGCTGCCACAAGGGAAAGTGATAACATACACGTCAATACCTGAAGTAATTCTGTTTATTTTATATACCTGTCGTGCAGTAACTTCTTGAGTGAGTAACTTTGACATTTTTCTTTTGTTAAAATTATTTAAACTTATCCAACCCTTTTAATATATGGCAGAGCAAGTTTAATCACTTCAACCAACTGTGCAGTATCCATCGTCACAGTTCTGATATAGACAGTATATTTAGGTAGCAGCAGGAATCTGCTCTCCAGAACCATAGCACACAAATTTATAGTACAACTTGATGTGTCCGATTTGTTGGTTGAAAAAAAAAGAAAAAAGTTTATTTGGGCTGTAGGTAGGGACGCAAATGATCGATTAATTCATTAATTGATAGTTGATTGACCTTATCGATCGATTAACAATTGATTGATAAGCAGAGATTTTTCCTGAGAACTTAAATTTCACAATAAAACATGTGTAAAGAACACATTTTTTAACCCTTAAATAATGCTGAGGGTCCAATGTAACCCATTTTCACATTAGAGAACAGTAAAAACACCACTATGACCATCACTGTATCTACGGGTGAATTGCTCTTTCCTGCCACTACACTGTTATAATGATATTAACTACATTACATTAAAAAAAAAAATAATAATAATTGCGACTAATTTAATTTAATTTAATTGATTAAATTCTTAATCAACAATTAATGGATAATTGACTCATTGTTAACATCCCTAGCTGTAGGTCATCACAGTGAAGATGTATATGTACATCACATGGCATGGACAATTTCCCTCAACACCAATGCACAAGGCCTCACCTTTACATATCCCACTGTGCTGTGACCTTTTTTCTGGTGGTGAGCCAAGGTGGCTAAGGCCACGTCCTTCACCAGCTGTTGAAACTTCTCATTTCTGGCAACGAAATCCGTTTCACAGTTGACCTGTGGGCCAAGTACACAAGAAAAGACAAAAGATGGAGCTCTTAAACATAAAAAAGGGAGAGAAACATGGAGTCAAGTTGTGACAATAACTGGCAATTATAGCTAGACTCACCTCCACCATGACTGCTTCTTTATCTTTTTTAAACACACCAATTAGACCCTCCTTGGCTTTGCGACCTTCCAACTTGTTTGCCTTTGTCCAGCCCTCCTTCTGGGCCTGCTTGTGTAGCCATGTTTCTGCCTTCCAGTTGGACAAGAATGACAACATCAGGTTTCTCAGCAGGGATGTAAAGTGACAAAGTAGGACCACTTCACGACAGGACTTAACTTGTACTTAGTAGTTCACTATAGGCTGATTTATGAGTTGTTATACTCTACAGTGTCAATGCCAGGGCGTGAGATGGCTCTGCCACGACAAGCAGGTTTGGTGCAGCGCGCTGGTCACTGGAGGATTAAATTGCCTCAATACAACATTGTGTTTAGTTTGCTCCCGCTCTGCCTCTGGGTTTGCTGCTGCAGAACCCTCCCGACTGGACGTCAGTAAATATGATTTTCAAACTTTGGGCAGCTTTCTTTATTAACTACATGACATATGAAACATATTACATACAAGTACTTTTTGTTTCAATACCCGAGTATTGACTTACCTACTTTCAATACATAAGTAAGTAAATATTGAATAATGTAATATTTTGACACTGTTGCTTAAAGAACACTTCAACTTCTAGCGTGGTCATTTTTAGTAGAGTACTTTCGCTCAGGTCTGGGTCACCAGTACTTTGTACATGACTGACTCCCATGACTGACTCTGTCACCCAGGTCATTGTATATCCACTAAAAAAAACTGTTTGGGGTTCTTGCAGACAATATTCAGAACCATTGTGTGAGAACGGAAATGAGGAAGCCAGTGAGACGACAGGCAAAATGTCCTCAAGCGAACGGACGAGTTGCCCACCGAAACTACTGTCGCGAGACACGCTAACAACACGACACAGCTCGATGTCCTCGGCTCAGCTCCATCCTCCGAAGCAGAAGCTGTGGGTTTGGCGCACCTGTGATAAGTCGTTGTCAAATTTCTCCAAGGCCTTCTTGCAGTTGGTGAAGGTGTAGCCGGTGCTCTTCCGCAGCTTCATCAGGAGGGCTTTCTCCGCTGCAAGGAGCTGAAGCCCCGTGTGGACCGACCGAACATGTTGGCATACGGCAACCTGGCGAGGACGCGGCGGGGACAAACCATGTGGTTAAGATCCACTTTGAAAGGTTCAATGGCCTGCAAGTTATCGCCGTTGTCGGAGTGCAGCGTCACATCACACGTGACTAGTTTATCAACCCAAACGACCAGATTCTATGCGAAATAACTGTTAAATGTACATACAAAGAAATTGCACGTGGATGTTGTATTACACGTACATTGTATGTTATACAACAGCGTTCATGGAGTCGAAACTGTCTGACATCGATCAAATTTAATGAATGACCCATTGATTTTGACATGAGAGGAAACCGACTAAGTCTACTATTGGGCAAAAATAATTAAAAAATCTCAAACGAGAACTTCTGTTAAATGTAAAGGTACTCACCCTTGCGACGTCTCTTGTAACTGACTTAAATAAGAGCCCAAACGACATCATTTAGAGTTGAAAAGGCGTGATTTCCCAGCTACTGTCCAGGTTTACAAAAGCTTACAATGTCATTGAAGAGCCACGCCGTCTATGGAAGCCGCGTAGGACCAAAAGGCTATTTAGAACCTTCCTTTGGCTAGGTAGCGCCCTCTGGCGAAAGGGAGTGCGTAAGACGTTGAAAGCAATACGTGTAGTAATGTAAAATCATCATCATCATCATCATCATCATCATCATCATCATCATCATCATCATCATCATCAACAACAACTTAAAACAGCAGGATTCAACAACTGACAAAAGATGAAATGATTTGTGTTCCAGTTTACATCTTAACATTGTATATTTAAGGAATGTAAACAATTTCACTATGACCTATTATAAATTGTACACACATTTGAAAATGAAGATAAATAATCTATGATGGATATGGATGAAAATATATGGATATGGATGCTCTATTGGTTTTTTCCTTTTTTGCACAATGTCTTGTTCTGTCCTGTTCTTTTCCACCTTAATATAATTTTTGTTGCCTGTGTTGCTCTTTCCAAACCTATGTGGTTTAGCAATTAGTAGGTTAGAAGCTGTGAAATGTGGACAGTTGGTAGAGGACATCAACAAAATAAAGAATAAATTATAGATCACAATAAATAAATTGAACCTGTTCTATTTTTCCTGCATCTAAGCTTATGGATGCTCTTTTACTGTTCAAGAGACAACACACTGGTGTTCTCTCAAGCACAAATGATCAACTTCCCACCTGCAACACCAGCTGCACTTTAAAATATTTTTGAAAACTTTATTTGAAGAAGCTATATAGACTTTGAGTATCTCACTATTGTAAGTGACGTACCTCAGTGAATCTGAATGAACACATGTTAAAATCGGCCCCTGGTTGTTCACCTGTGAGCACGGGAGTTCTTGTGCTGTTGTGCTTACAAGTCGGAGTAATTTTTGTGCAAACATGTGACCTGCACTTGAGCAGCACGCAGACAGCTAAGCTTTTCTAAGAGCTGTTGGAGATAAACCCTGTGAAATACAGCATCTGGCATTTTTGGCACCATCAATAAGAAAGGGTGAATAAATATTTTTTTCACCAACATAATACATTCCTGAAGAACAACAGTAGCCCATAAGTAATTATTTTATTGTATTTGTGAAAAAACAAACCAAAACGTTTAATCTTTTTTTTTTTTTTTTTTGCTATTATGAAATGACATTAAATGACATTATCTTGCTTCTTGATGCGGGGCCTAATCCTGAAACATTAAAGGGCAACCACAGGTGTGTGGTTTCACAGGGAGGACGTTTTATAATACTGTTTCAAAACGTTCCACTATCACATTTCTCTTATCTTGAGAAATATTTCACATTATAGAAGATATTCAATCTTTTGGAAGCCATTATTGCAAAACAGATACAATTTTAAATGCATGATTTTGTGACGACACAAAATGACATTGTTGGGCAGTTGGAATCCCGAGCCGCTGACAGGCAGCCTGAACAGAAGGTGTGCATTCGGAGAGCTCAACCCCTACAAACTATAAAAGGGGACTCCTGAGCACAGCACGTCCACCTGGTTTGTAGTTTGCAGCTGTATCAAGATGAAACTCGTCGCAGTTCTTGCACTTTGGGTGACCCTTTTTCAACAGGGATACGGCGGTAAGATATTGATTAATTCAACTTTATCACCAAAACACCATTATTACTATTCTCTGTACAACTATTCTTTATATTATATTTACAGCAAGGGCAATGTCATCAATAATGTCTCCTCTTGATTGCCAGACTCATGTGTGGGTCGCTGTGGATATGGAACTGATAGCGGCTTCTCCTGTCAGTGTAACCCGTCTTGCGAGCGCTATAATGACTGCTGTTCCGACTACAACGCGATGTGTAAAGGTGAATGGCGCGCACAGAGTGCCTTAAATTTGATTTTTAATTCAATTCATGCAATTCCTGCTTTTCAATGAGGCCTTTTCCCCTTTCCTAGAGGGAGCGTTGTCTTGTCAGGGAAGGTGCGGTGAACAGTACAACTCTCAGAACGAGTGCCACTGCAACACAAAGTGCAGCCAGTACAGCAACTGCTGCAGTGACTATGCAGCCCTCTGCGACGGTGAGACCAACATGTGTCACACTGAGCTGAGCTCCTTTCATGTTCCATGCAGTGAGGTTTCTTGATAAAACAGATAATTTTTTTGTTTGAGAGGAACTTCTTTTTTTGATAAAAATAAATAAATAAATAAATAAATAAAGTAAGCAAAACAGGGTGTTAAGAGAAATATCCATAATTTGAATACATCCTGTAGGGAATATATTTTTTTAAATAAACATTTTTCTACAATATCCATGGCAATGTCTAAGGCATGACGCACTCGCAAAGTTTATATCAAAACAGTCACATTACATTATATTCTAATGTAATGTGACTGCTTTCTTATTCTAAATATTAGAATAAGAAAGTCTTATGCACTATTTATCAGTGAGGCACCCATGCAAGATGTAGTAGAACACCACTAGATGTCAGCGTTGTGCCATACAAAAAAACGGCAGAAGAGTTGACTTTGGTGAACTCTTTACTCACTTTGCGTCTTTCCGGAAAACAAGGCGAAGCAGTAGTAAATTTCCAAAGAAGAGACTTGTTTCTTTGGTGCTCCGCAGGTGACAGCGGCGGAGGCAGTGTGATCACCGATGCTGAGATCAAGGCTCTCTCTGAGACGCTCTACGTTCTGGATTCAAACAAGGCCTTATCCTCACAGCTGATCATTGACCCTCAAGCTCTGGTGTCCGACTCTCAGACGGGCTCCAAGACAGATCTCTCCTCTAGACGGTGACATTGACAGTGTACCCCCCCCCCCCCACCACCACCACCACCACCACCATCACCACCATCACCACCATCACCACCACCTCCTTTCTCTGTGACATTATCCTCATTTGTCTGCCTCACGTTGTCTTATTGTTGCTTTCAGTCTGTTCAAGTTCCTCGATGAGAGCTCGCTGTTCTCCAAACCCACCTACGCTGCTTTTCTTGCCCTGCTGGACAACTACAACAGGATGACAGGGCAGACAGAGAACTTTACACATCAGCAGCTGGCAGAGCAGGACACCTTTCTCACGGAGACCATGTCCAACACTGAGCTGGGCAGAGAGCTGTTTGCTTTCCTCTACACCAAGGGTAATTTTGTTGACGCTCACTAGAACAGCTCAATGTGTTGAGGTCTGGGTTGGATCTTCAGTGCAAACATTCTTGGACAAATGTGGATAACAAATTATCGACTAAAAGAAAAAATAATAGAAAACATACACACATATATATATATATATATATATATATATATATATATGTATATATATATATATATATATGTATATATATATATATATATGTATATATATGTATATATATATATATATGTATATATATATATATATATATATATGTATATATATATATATATGTATATATATATATATATATGTATATATATGTATATATATATATATATGTATATATATATATATATATATATGTATATATATATATATATATATATATATATATATATATATATATATATATATATATATATACATATATATATATATACATATATAAAAAATAAAATTCTGTTAAGGACATTAATGTCTTTTAGAGTAACTCTGTGTGTCTGTGTGTACAGCTTATGTCTCAATGCAGACCTCTCATTGTTTTCTCCATTGTCCTCAACCTAAGGGGTCTATGCATCAGAGCAAGCATTCCTCCAGGACCTGAAATCGATGTGGTTTGGTCTTTACTCCCGCTACAACAAGAAGATGGACTCCAGCGGCTTTGAACACATCTTTGCAGGTTCGCTTCAACAGCGCAACAGCACTTCAAATGCTTCGCAATAATTATCTCCCAAGTTGATGATGAAGTCCACGATGCACCTCTGTTTAATTCTTAAGGAGAGATCAAGGGAGGGAAGGTGTCTGGTTTCCACAACTGGATTCAGTTCTATCTTCTGGAGAGAAGCGGACAGCTGAACTATTACAGCCACAGCTTCAATGGGCCTGTAGGTATCCCCAACACAGAGTAATCTATTACTGAGTAATCCACTACTGTAATCAAACCACTTTATGAGTAACAGAGTAATGTAACGGGATTACTCTGGCAAAACTGGCAATTATGTCATAATTACTTTAGCGAGTAATGACTCCATTACTTTTCTAAAATATATTACAAGCTAAAAATGTCTTATTTTTCACAAAATTTCTGAAAATTAGAAAAATGACCGAAAACGATGTTGCAGATTGACGATGCAGCCGTGCATACAACATCATTGACAATGCGACGACGCACCAAATAAAGGAATGGCGGAGGCAAAAGACAAAACAGCAATTGCGTTTGATAGCTGGAAATACAAACATTATTTTGAGTTCATCTTGTTTAAATTTAAGAATATTGTGGTTTGTTGTACGTTATGTGCAGGAAACAAGACGTTTTCAACCGTTACTTTTGTTGTACTTTTGTAACTATAGTAATTAGTAATTGATTACTTGTGAAACAAAGTAGTTAAAGAAGTAATTTGATTACTCTTTAAGGAGTAATCCCAAAGTAGTTGGATTACTTTTATGGAGTAATCCCAACAACACAGATCTCTCGATGATGGTACACACACTACTACTGAGAAATTACTCTTTCTGTTTCTCTCATTTCCCCTCCTCCTCTCAGTGGACAAGCTACCCTGACGTGCTTGGCATGCAGTTCATGTGGGAAGGCTACTACAAGCAGGTCGGTTCTGCAATCATTGGCTGCAGCCCTGAGTTCGACTTTGCCATGTACACCCTCTGCTACATCACCCGCCCTGGGAAACGGTAAGCACATTATCTACATGTGTACTGTGATGTCATCTAGATTGTGATTCCTCTCTGATTTGGACACCTTTTTTTTTTTTTATTTATATCCATCTACAGGTGTTATCTGAGTCTTGGAGGAAAGGAACTCAGTATCCAAACTTACACCTGGGAAAATTCTTTCTATGGTGCTGGAAAGAAGTACATCGCTTCTGCTTTTCCCGCATCCCCCTGAAATGAAACTGCCATCTGTTAACAATACAGAACTTGTCCTTAGAGGAGTTGTTTCAATGCCCTCATATTACCAAACCTGTAAGAAAAAAAAACATGCTCATGCATTGGTTACCAAATAGTTCCAATAAAACATTTTGGAACTGTGAAGAACATCTTCTTATGCTTTTTTTTAATATATATTTTTAATACTTGGGTTCTAATCTGACACATGAACTGTCAAAACAATAAACCAGACAGTTCAAGCTCTCCCGGTGCGATTAGAGAGTGTAAGAATGCATGACTGGGCTCCCAGGGGCATGATCAAACTGTGCCTAATGGGGCAAAAAATGGGCGTTTACACACCCCGAGTGGGCACAATAATGATACCAACCAGCACAAACCTCAAGTAGCCAAAGCATGTGCGCGTCTGGCACAATTGTTTATTGTCTCACAAAAAAAACAAAACAAAACAAAAAAAAACCCACAAAACAAAACACAAAGTGCAGTCTTTTGGCGGTATGAACTATAGAAACAAAAAGGACATTAACAGCTCCTGTTCTGCTTGACCTGCTTCAAACAGTGGCCACCAGCTAAACCTCTTCTTATCAGCTGTCTGGAAAGCTGTGTGTGTAGCTCCCCAGTGTGTGTGCATGTGTCCAGCTGGGATGGGGGTTGATTTTACTCATTCACTCATCTGGGGTGACTAACAGGATAAATTCTGCTCTGCCGACCGAACAGGGGGACACACTTTCAGGCCTGTTTGAAGAAAGTATTACAGGAGATGGATCTGCCACTGATCCCATTGTCTGCTGCTCTCTGTGCATTCATGCAAAAGCAAGAGCACAAGACCAGTCGGCTTGCAGGGGAGAGAAAAAAAAAACCTGCGGCAAGTGATTTGATTTGCGCCCCACATGCAGTCAAAGTGTTGCGCCAACACAACAATAAAGACGGCTCAGGGAAGAATTCACTATTTTCTCAGACCACATTACACTTTCTGGGCTGGTGACTCTCGAAATTAGAAGAGTAAATCTTCTCCCTTTTCATGCCGCCTTCTTTTAAAAGCCCCCAATAGAGGCAAATTAAATCACACTGGGGCAAATAAAAGAAAAAAAAGATTCAATTGTTTCTTTTGTCCCTCACACAACTTCATAATCGAATTATAGCTGGCCACCCGCCAGCGTGTCCTCGCATCTCCCCCCGAATGGGCTCCTCCTGGCAGATCTCGTGAGCCACCTGACTTTTGTTTTGTAATTATATTATCCCGCTCTCCCTTTAGCGCGTTGTGGCTAATGGCTGCGCGGGCTAGTCCAGCTGCACATGCAGAAACAAAGCTGCTTACGGTGCAAAACAATGGGCCCCCGTGGAAAAGGGACGCCCGAAGGCGGTCAGCCAATGAGCACGAACAACAGGGGGGCCAGCAGAGGGTTTAGGGAAGGGTTAAGGGGGTTTAGGGGTTCAGACGGAGGGAGGTGTCTGGTTCACCCTGCGAGTTTAGTCCATCAATGGGACAGTTAGTGGGAGGATGCACGGTCAGCTTGGCCCCCCGTCTCCCGAGGGTCAGCTCTGGGCTTGAGGGGTGGCTCAAGTTTGGCTTAAATGTCGGGCCTGTTTCTTAAGTTGACGTGAGAGCATGAAATGCGGGGCAACATTCATTCTGTGGAGCTTTCGGCATGCGTCTGAACAATTTGACGACGGCGGTGTCAACGCCTCCGCCGTGAGTTGAAATGTTGACGTGAACAAAGAGACACGAAAGAGACAACTGGGTCTGCGAGAGAGCGCAGCCAAGAGATGTTTGGACGTCCTGGTGCAAATCTGCACACCTCCAGAAACTTGAACACACACACACACACACACACACACACACACACACACACACACACACGTGCACTCACACACACACACATGCACATACGCATGCACACACACAGTGAGAGGTGCAGTATGTGGCACTCACATCTCTCAGCGGACGTTCAATATGACAGATGGACGGCACACATATTCACACAGAGAAGCCACCAGGGATTCAGAGGAAGCTAATGTGTGTGTGTGTAGTCAAGTGAAGTTTTAATCTGTTATTTTCATTAAAAAAAAAAAAAAAAAAAAAAAATACTTGAACTGTAGTTTCCCAGGACCGCCGCTCCGGATAGGTGAGGGAGCGTGTCCTCTGAGTAATGTGGATGGAGCTGACGAGACGGGCAGCCGGGGAAGTACATCAGATGAGCATCTGAGCCACAGGCTGTTACACTGAGAGACGCGTCCTGCACAAGACCATCTGCAAATGGGACCCTGATGCACGGGGTTAAAAGTACATGACCTGGGGACGCTGCAGCACGCACGCACTGTCACACTGGAGTTGCTCCGAAACACACGGGCATGGCCAGTAGGTGGAACTCAAATAATGCAAGAAAAATATATATTTCTATTGTTTTGTCACTTCAAAATAGGAGTAGAGGAGCCTCAACGCAACTCTGATGTAGGACACTGAAGATGATTATGTTTTCACAAACAGTACGACTGAGTGCAAATTATGGGGACGCGGGGCCTCGGCTACAGTATTCCCATGTTAATTCCACTCTTGGGATTGCCCGACTTTGCTATTCCCATTTCAGGTTGCAGGTGTGGGATGGAAAAGGCAGGGACTCAGGGGGGAGGAGCAGAGGGAAAGTATTCAGCCAGGGAACCATCGGAGAACGAGAAATAAGGGCAGTCGGACTGTTGAGCTCACCGTGTATCTTGCAGGACTCTGTTTATATAAATATATATGTTGTTATTTTCTGCCTAGTTGCCCCCGATGAGCATCAACAAGGTGTGGCCCTTTACCTCATTTAATCAAATGTTTCGTTTTAAGAATAAACCAGAAACACATTCTTATGTTCACCGCCAACATATGATTTTGTCTCTCTTCTCTCCTTTCAACAGTATTCAAATACATTTCAACTACAACTTTCCATTGAGTGTGAAAATCAAAATGAAAATATGTTGGATGTCAATAATCTATCTCATGGTCTGAAGCAAAGGTATGACTTAAAAAACCTGTAAGTGTGAGGTGTAATCAAAACTGATGCCTTTGAATTTAAAAGAATATTATGTATAAGGAAGACAAATCACTGTCAGGAATGTTGCCTTGTATTTATTGGTTTGACATGTTAAATACATCAACATAGGTTTTTTTTTTTTTTTTACATTAACATGAACTATTTAGAAGGATCATTTATGTCTGAATGAGCTCTTACTGCCTATGGCATAAGTACTTGTGCCGATGTTAATGTGACATTTTCCTCACTGGAATGAATTGTTTTGGTTGTAAATATATATTTATTTATCACAATCTCTATAAATAAATCATCTCACTCAAAATATTGATAATTACAAAAAACTGTTTCAATATTTTTTGAAAAGAAACCAGTTTTTGATTTGATTTCTTTTAATATTTATTTGATAACACAATAATTTTTACATCAGCTTTTGAATAAAACTTAGCAAGTAAAGACTTCAAAGCAACTTTTTTAAATTGCTGAATGTGCCATAAACACACTCACCACATTTACTCTTACTTCTTAAGGTAAACACACACACACACACACACACACAATCAAGGAGATGCTGTTATCAAAAAAATGTGAGAAAAACTTTTTATGTATTTGAAATACTTTTTGGGTGGTTTATTTTCATTTTTTTTTTTTTTAATTTACTACACTAATACTTGTGGGTTTATTAAAACAATCCATACACAACGATCTGAAATCACAGCTAATGCTGTGATGAAAAAAAAAACAAAAACGTAGATTCATATTTCATTTTAACGGAATGCCAGACTTATTCTCCCATCGCTCTCTTGGCAGGCGAGCCTCCTCTCAGCCTGTTTTTGTATTTAAAACAGAAGCATAACACATATTCGAAGATGTGCGCGTGTTGGGGGGCGGACGAGTAATGTGAGGAGGGACACAATGGGCGTTGCAACCTCGTGTGACTAACTTCTCCCGTCCTGCTCCGCTCTGCGGTTCTGGTCCCCCGGGGGAAGCATCACTTGTTGAGCAGCTCCTCTAGTCTCGTCTCGGCTGTGCGAAGCGGTGCGGTGCGGTGCGGTGCGGAGCGGATGGCCTGGGCTCGGAGGAGATGGGACGCGGCAAACACCTGCTCACACGCGACTTTCAAGCTGTCACATGCAGTTAGACTCATCCCGCAGGGCGGGCGCGTCTCTCTCGGTGCAAACGTGCCTCTTATTGCTGCCCCAACAAAAGGGGGCCCGTCCGCACGCACGCACGCACGCGCGCACGCCCCCCCCCCACCACCACCACCACCACCACCACCACCACACACACACACACACACACACACACACACACACACACACACACACACACGAAACTGGAGCCACGGGCCGGCCACGCGCGACCCTGGCGCGTCGCCTGCAATCTGACGGGAGCCGACGGGCGGGGGTGGGGAGGGGGGAAGTGGGTGGGCGGTGCTTAAGTTGGTGGTTAAAAGAGGGGAGGGAGACCCCGCAGAGACACCGACCCAAGCTCCGACACGGTGGGACACTCATCTCAACAACAGTCGGACGAGACACGGAGACAAGTGTGACGGAAGAGGCAGGGAAGAAGAAGAACAACTGCCATCTGCAGAAGAGAAGACACCAGGTATGGACTTTTTTTTTTCCATCAATGAATAAATCAAGTATTTTTGTCAGCAGGTTGTTTGCCCGGACTTGGGATATTTTTCCTTTTTCCTTTAATAATTCCAAAAAAAAAAAAAAAAAGCCGCTGTGTTTTAAGATTAAAATATTATTTAAATGATCAAACAACACATTCTTTGACGTAAGAATAATAAAATGAATGAATAACGACACATTAAAAGAAAAAAAAGCACATCAAGTGAGCACTTTGAGAGCTCTGTTCACATTTTCTATTCTATTATACTATTCTTCTACTTCCATTTGGAGTCACTGATGCGTGGATGTCGATCTTTCATTTAATCCCTTGGTCGTGGCTTCATCCACGGAGTAAATCCTGCGATGGCCCAGATTGAAAATCTGTCGGCGACTTTATCTCGCATGGGGCATTACCAGTTCACAAATTGAACGGGATTACACTGTGAAAGGAGGAGCAAGGGGGGAGAAAAGTTATTTAGATAAAGGTCAAAACACGAATGCGAAAAAATAAAAATAAATCAGAAGAATCGACCCGAAGTTGATGACAGGATGGAACTGTCCGGTGCTGAAACACTTGACTCCTTTCGTAATGCTGATTCTACAATTGAGGATGAATTTAACATATTGGTTCTTATCGCACGCCATAATTCATTCCATTAAAAATACTTTTTTAAAAATGCAGGTTGCAGGTTTAAAGGGGTAGTTCATATACCAAAGAACTTCTTGTAGAATAATGTTTATGTAAATTGGACGTTGTCATTTTTTTTTTTTTTTTTGTATCACTACATTTTATGATGACTAAACTGCAAATCAATAGCATGTTAAATATTCAGTTTCAAGCATTAACATTATTTATAGTTTAGTAAATACTAAGTTAATATGAAGGCAATAAATATCAGCTGTGTTTATATGGTGTAATATACAATACATAATGTTTTACAGAGGATTATTTAACCATATATATGCATATTTAAGTACCATTTATCAAATATTTGCAATAATTGATAATAAAAAAAAAAAAGAGCAAACATAAACAAGTAAAACAGTATACCATTGTGATGGACATACAGTAGCACATAAAATCTAAGCTAACTTGACACGTATTTTGCAATGTTTGACACACGTCACCAACCAACAATGTATTTTCTTTGGTTTGCCAGGATGATGATGAAGCCATACGTGAGGCAAAGTGAGAGAGAAGAGGTGCTCAGCCCTCGGCAGTGGATGGATGGAGACGTGAGCTCACCTGATGGGGAGGCGTCCGTTTTGTCGCACAGTTACCGGTCGGGCGGAGTCAACCAACAGGCCCGGGAGCTGGGCAGCGAGGACGCAGAGGAGGACGAGGAGGAAGAGGAGGGCGGACAGGACGACGGCAACGAAGCCAAGAGAAGAGGGCCCAAGAGGAAGCGCATGACCAAGGCCCGGGTGGAGCGCTTCCGCGCTCGGCGCGTCAAGGCCAACGCCAGGGAACGCTCGCGCATGCACGGCCTGAACGACGCCCTGGAGAACCTGCGCAGCATCATGCCCTGTCACTCCAAAACACAGAAACTGTCCAAGATCGAGACCCTCCGACTGGCCCGCAACTATATCTGCGCCCTGTCCGAGGCCCTGGAGGGCGGCCTGTCCACCGAGAGCCGGGCCTTCATGGAGACCCTGTGCAAGGGTCTCTCCCAGCCCACCACCAACCTGGTCGCTGGCTGCCTGCAGATGGAAACGGCGCCGGGGGCGGGGCCGAGGTCGGAGGACATGCAGAGGGTGCGGGCGGGCCACGCGGGCATCGGCGGCGGCGGCAGCAGCAGCGCGGTCAGCTACTCCTCCCCGGGACTGCCCAGTCCGCCCTACGGCACCTTCGACTCGGCTCACCTGCTCCACCTGAGGGCCGTGAAGGGGGCTGCGTACGAGAGCCACTTGGCAAACGAGTTCGGCTCCGGCGGGGTGGGCACGCCGCCGTACGACGGCCCGCCGACGCCGCCGCTCAGCATCAGCAGCGCCCTCATGCACAAGCAGGAGCCGTCGCCACACTACCTGGCCCCGCACCACTACTCCCCCAGCCCCGTGGAGCAGGACTCCTACCAGACCCAGAGCAGCTACGACGTGCACATGGAGGGTCCGTACGATAGCTATCACCCACCCCACTTGCCCTCTCGACAGATAACCTCAACATACAGAGACTAGACGTGAACCCATTTCCCTTGCAACCATCAGCACCGTCTAAATGAACTGACTCCTCTTTGTCTTGAAGACTGAAAGATCCTCTCGCCTGGTAATAAGCATGTAGGAAACTAGAACTGAGGAAAATAAGGTTTGTTTACGAGTGTAGTGCACCTACTACTGAATGTTGTCACCACGAGGAAATAGTCGTCCTGACCAATGCGTTTTCTAAGAGAAACCCAGGCGGCACCAGGTGGAGCAGCAAATGTTGCTTCGTACAGACGTCCCCTCTGCTGTAGTAGAAGCACTTAAGTTTTAGCTTTGCCAGTGTCAGATGTTCTACGGAAATGTAAAGTTTTTCTATTTATTCTCTAATTTAATACAGTGTATATTGACTATATTTTGTTTGTCTGGTTATATATGTTTTTGCAGTGAAGACGTGTGTTATTTTTTTCGTATTTATAGACTTCTACCCATTTCCGTAGCTGTTTGTCCCAAATTCAACTTTTGCACTTGATACATTCCACAATTGATTCATCTGCACAATATAGTTTGTTTGAAAGATGTTGTCTGTAGAGGAAATTTGTCCTTCCTTCCTTCTTTTATAAAGGAAAATGTAAATGTTAGGCATGACTTTTAAAGTGACACCGATTCGTTTTTCATTGTTGTTTCTCATGTTTTTTTCTGTTATTAAAATGGTCACTAGCTTTTCTTTTTAGTCTGTTCTCTCTGTTTTTACAATCTAATCGGGGATCCCACATACTCACATTTACAATAAAAAGTTTCTCATTTTCCGGCTAAGCTCTAGCTGGCTCAGCCTCTCCTTATCTTCTGGTTTTCACTTGGTGCGAAGCTGAGATGTGTGAGGAGGGACTTGGAGATGAAGATTTATGATTAACATGGCTGCTGAGCCCTAACATTTTCACACTATTCAAACATTCGCACATTTTGTCCAACCCAAAGTGCACCTACTTGACATTTTTAAATGTTTGCAGTTTTTTAATCAGAAAAATGTCTCAAGTATATGTTTGGTCAAACTGATCCAAACTGATCCAAACTGATCAGAGGTCCGAAGAAAATCAAGACAATTCTTTTTGTCATCATCATCATCATCATCATCATCATCATCATCATCATAGACAAAAAAGTAGGGAGAAAAAAAGGAAATAAAAATCAGCCTGTAAATAGCCAGCCAAAGGCCACTAGACAAGAAGAATAACAAAGAGTTGATCTCTGAACAGCCACTTGGTGTTGATTCATGGTGCAGGCGGGTCAGTACGAAGACCACCCACTGAGGGGTCAGTTACACGAGGTCAGAGGTTACGCTGGTCAGTGGCTCAGTTGTGGGAATGGTCTGATGGTGTGAGGTCTACTAACTTTTAGCCAGCGAGCTTATCCTCCTGTGTATTTGCACTCAGTGTTCGCCGCATCCTTTCATCAAGGCCGGTGTGCTTGGTAAGTAAAATGTCAGAGCCTACATTGTGGGTAAGATTCCTATAATCCTGATAAACATGGCGATGAACATCCCACGCTTGGCCCGCACTGGGAAAAATATATCACTTTGTTTTCACAGGGATTAGTATAAGCCTCTCTCTCTCTCTCTCTCTCTCTCTCTCTCTCTCTCTCTCTCTCTCTCTCTCTCTCTCCTCTCTTTCCATGTGTGTCATTGCGTATTTGTGTGTGAATGTGTGTGTGTGCTGTGTATTTGCATTATAACCAGGGATATTAGAAACCAACTTTAAAGGGCCAGGATGGAAATAAAAAACGGAGCATTTTTCTGCTCGGATCTTCCTGCTCAGACCTGACAACCGAGTCGGCATACATAAGATAGTCCTCACTTGTCCTCAAGATAAATTATGGAGTTGATAGAGCAGCATTATAGGGGAACAAAAGATTTTCCATTTGAAAAGGGCACTTTTGCACCAAAGACAAACAAAAGGCTGCACTCACCCTTTCCCCCTTGACCTCCTTGACCATGATCTACGTGAGCCTGTGATAGCAGCAGAGGTGTGAATGGCTCATATATTGCCCCATAAAGAAGCCTTGTCATCTCAGCCAAGGGAATCATTTCAGGAATAATGGGGAAAAGTTTAAATTTAATCATTGCTGCGTGTTTTAATATAATCATTTATTTAAAATGTCAAAGGAGTGTCTTGGATATAAGATACGTTCCAACCAAGTTACAACAGTCCATTCATCTCATATAGATAATAGGCGCTGAGTTTTCTATTATTGGGTTTATGCAGATGATTTCTGTTTAACATTACTTATTTATGTGAGAAATGAGGAATGTTTTCAGAAAATATGACAATTGAAGGAAAACACATTTTATTTTCGTCCCATTTTCCATCTTCAAATCCACATCTTCCACTCAAGAGTTATGCAAAGTCTATGTGTTGGATTAAGGATGTTGTTGACATGTATGCAGTTAGAATGAGAGGTGGTGGATGAGCATACTCCATGCAATCATGGCTGTGTTACTAGGATAAAGCAGCATTAAGCGGCTGATCAGAGCTCAGTGTCTGAATGGTTGCATTACCACACTAATCCAGGGAGGAGAAGGGCTGCAGGACATCAGCAGCATCATCCATTGCAGTGCAGCTCCAGGTGCTCGCCACACACTGCCAGTAAGTATAGCTCTCAATATTCAGAGGAAAAGAGTGGAAGTGACCAAAAGAAGACCTCCTATCAGGAAAATGATGATGGAGAAGATCTATAGTCTAAAAACCACTGAGTTACATATTGACTATTCTAATAGCATTTGGAAAAAAAACAGAAGCTTTTTTTTTAATAGTCTTCCCATATATGTTTATCTCTTCTGCTGTTGATATACATGACAGTGCTGTTGAGATATTGTCCAGGTGCATGCAAACATTGGCGAACTAGCAGACTAAAAACATTGCATACTCGCAGCCATGTGAAAAAAAAACCCCATCTCTCTGTCTGACGTTAATCTTCGTCAGGTCAAGAGGCGAGTCCCGGATACAGACGAGCAGTTTAATTGGTAAGTGTGTCTTCTGTCAATTTAAATCAGCAGCTGCAGAACAAAGAGTCATTTCAATCGCAACCAAAATCTTCAAAAGCGTAAAAGTATTGACGAGACAGTGGATATCCACAATGAATTAGAAACATTAACATTAACATTAAGGAAAAAGCTGATATGAATACAATATATTTGTTCAAAACTTTATAATTGCACCCAGCAACATTTACTACTTCAAATAAAGACAACCCAGAAGACACAAGTGCATTTTAAACATACATTTTGGTTATATGGAGGAAAGAAGTAGGAGGACAACTGAGTCATTACATGGGGGGTAAATAATAATAAAATACCATATAGTAAAAACGGGGGGACGAAATCGTGATTAGTGGCAAGGTACAGTTTCTTTTCTCTGAAGATTAACGATAGATAATAACACAGGTAGAAAGGTCAGAGCAGTGAATGAATGCTCCAAGCTGGAGGACGATTAGCGTGACCGCCACGTTGCAATGAGTTGTTTAACAGCGACACCTGGCGGTCACAATCCTACACTAAAAGCAGTGGCAGAGGAGAACCTTCACCACAAGGTGTCACCATTGTTCCATTTATATGTTTATTTATTTATTTGTTCGTTCATTCATTCATTCATTCATTCATTCATTCATTCATTCATTCATTTTCTATACCCGCTTCTTCCTGAGCTCAGGGTCACGGGGTCTGCTGGAGCCTATCCCAGGTGTCTTAGGGCGAAGGCAGGGTTATTTATCTATTCATTTATTTATTTATTTACTTTTATTTTTTATTTTTTTTAGCCGCAATCCTCTTGCCACAGTAAAGTGTCTAATTGCTGCGGTGAATTCCTAATTTAATTCTAGTTTAAGGGGTGCCAACTATTTCATGGATTGAAAATGCACTGTGAACACCCAAAATAAAACATAAGACAGTTTAAGATTTGGTTTGACTGTGCAGTGGGAATATATTCAACCTATTTACATGCAAACCTCCAGTCGGTGCTGCGTGTCTGGAGGAGAATAATCAGGCTAACGAGGGCACCTGGGGAGTGGGAGTGCGCTGTCCTCCCCCATCCAGGCTCCATCAAACCGTAATTATTTATCGTGAAGGGATGTGAAAGAAAAAGGATTATCAGGGAAATCTTAGTGATTAAATCTTCAAAGGTGGCACTGAGGCATGAGGGCTATACAAGGAAGAGCGGCACAGATATTGCTTTTATCCTTGAGGTGAAACAAAAGAGGGGGAACAAAAGCAGATGACCTCCACAAGTGCTGGCACACCATGTTGAACGGAAGCCAAGAAAAAATAGTTTAAGTGAATTATTATGAAAGAAATAACAACAACAACAACAACAATAATAATAATAATAATAATAATAATAATAATAATAATAATAATAATAATAACCCAAAGCTTTTAGGTTGAAGTGTTTTACAGTCTCCCTCATACTGTATGACCTCAGCCTGAGAAAAAAAAAACTCCAAGGTGTCGCTTTTGCTTGTGAACCAGGAAACATTTGACACCAAAAACCCAAAACAACTGACAACAAAGAGCTGAAGGGCAATTCAAAAAATAACAATCATGAATAAAAAACACATCCTATTGGAGCGGCCAAGGTTTTCAGTTGGATCAAGGTGTTGCTCGTCAGCCCAAATGTGCAGCAGCGTGCCAGACGGGGACGTCCACAACAGATAAAACCACACCAGGCTGTGAGACAAAGAGAGGCGCAAACGTTGGATCAGTTTGCCAAGAGACAAAGTGTTTGTCCTTGCTTGACATTTTCTTGCAGGGATACAAAAATGGCACATTTAGGATAGAAAAGGTCTGACCTGAGGGTGTGTGTGTGTGTGTGTGTGTGTGTGTGTGTGTGTGTGTGTGTGTGTGTGTGTGTGTGTGTAAGTGTGTGTGTGCATGCGTGCAACTGTATCCCCCCCTGGTGAAATGTGCTTACTGCTCCAGTTTGCTGTCCTTCCCCACTGTCCCCTAACTTGATCCCTGCATGTCATGCAGCCAGAAGGTGTTGATGTGCGCGCGCCTGTTAAACATTACACAAACAAATTAAGTGAAAGGGGTCTCCCATAAATTAAAGTGGGACACAAGTTCCCGTGCGTCTCTCCCTCTGTTGTCAGTCGGTGTGGGTCTCTGCCAGGCCTGGCTGGCAGGATGTGCCGCGGCTGGTTTTTACTGCTCGCATTAAACACTTGGTTTTCCTCAGCAGCCTTTTCTTTCTCTCCCCCTGCACACTCAGCGTCGTTAAACCTTCACTTGGCCTCGATGGCTTGTATTTAACACTGCATCATCTCCTGCAGGTGACTTGTAACTGATCAGAGTGGGAAGCCTACCTGTTCTTCTGTGGACCTTTTTTCAGGAAATCCGAATTAGACTGACATTTCCCGTACACTGCGGCGTGTGTCAATGGAGCCTGGGGCTCCGCCTTCTGTGCCTCTACCCAACACCCTTCGCTTTCTAAAATGGCACTTGTAAGCATGTTAATGATATCTGATATGAATTTGCATTTAAACAGGCAGAGGTGTGAGACATCGATACGCCGATGCAGAGAGAGTCAAGTTGTATCAGGTTTGCCGGGTTGTGATTGCGCCAAGTTCACAGCGGAGGCAGGACTTTACATTGTTTCAGTGAAGAGATTTAGATTGTATGAACTTAAACTTGGACCATGACTATGAAATATGACTTACTTTTTTGAGTTCAAGGAAAACTTTTAAACCTTGGTTGTTGTTTAAAGTTATTGGTGGACCTGGTAGGATCTTATTATCATTAAGATAAATAAGAAAAATAGAAAAGTGAAAATAAAAGACTTGATGAGACAGCAATGTCTCTTCCAGGCAGTGTTGTTGGGATTACCCTGCAAAAGTAATCCAACTATTGATTACTGATTACTGCTTAAAAAGTGAACTAATTACTTCTTTAACTGTTTTGTTTCATAAGTAATCAATTTAGTTTAAAAAAAAAGATGAAGTAAAAGTTGAAAACATCTCGTTTTCTGCACACAACGTACAACAAACCACGATATTCTTTCATTTAGACGAGATGAACTCAATATAATGTTTGCATTTCCAGCTACAAATGCAATCACTGTTTTTTCTTTTGCCGCCGCCATGCTTGCTTTGGTGCGTCGTTGCATGTCAATGACCGTTGCATGCATGGCTGCATCATCAATCGGCGACATCGTCGTTTTTGGTTGTTTTTCTAAATTTCAGACCTTTTGTGGACAGTAAGACATTTTTAGCTTGCAAAATATTTCAGAAAAGTAATGGAATCGTTACTTGATAAAGTAATTATGATATAATTACCTTTTTTTTGCCAGAGTAATACAGTTACATTACTCTGTTACTAAAAAAAGCGCGCCAACACTGCTGCCAGGACAGTGGAAACATCCACCTGAAACCATGCAGCCACCTTGGTCTTATCCACGTGTGAACATGTGGTGGGTAAAATAGTATGAGCAGGAAGAATCTTTTGTGGAAAGCTATAAACACAGTGCTAAATGTGCTGTTTTAATTGAGAGATGATTGTGTCACTGCAGTCTAGCAATAATAAGGTTCTTAAATTGACCATTTTCTGACCTTTAAAGTTCCTCTGCATGAATGCATTAGACACTCTGGGGAACCGTTTGAAGAAAATTCTTTATTGCACTCAGTAATTTAAATTACATATTTTAATTTCATTTTACATTTCAAAGTCCTAAAGTGTCTACAAATACACACTTAAGAACTGAAGTTCTCTGCCAGCACACAACTTGCCAGTTTATATGTATGTATAGCATGCATTTTAGTCATTAACCAAATCATGTTTCATTAGCCTTTTCAGAAATATCATGTAAACTTCAATTATTTCTCCAGCTTATGAACGTGCTCTCTCTTACTGTCATTTTCTAACCACTTATCAGGCACCTTCTTCCTCACAACAATCACCAACGATCTGGGTTGGCTCTTATCTGCCATAAGTCACTACGCACAAATCCCCCAGTGCCCCCCCCCCCACTCTCAACCACCACCAAATCACCCCTCCTTCGCCTCACACGCTCTCTCTCGCTCTCTCTCTCTCTCTCTCACATTCACTCACTCACTCCGTCTGCATGTATCTCTCGCCGTGCACAGTTGTCCTCACATATTAGGTTCCCCCGTTCTGTGAAGCAGAATTAGCCTGTGGAATCTCGCACACTTATGGGTTCCGCTGCGAGGGGAAGATGTGACAATACAGCGGGAGGACACAGAAAAGAGAGAGAAACACCCAGCGAGGGATTAAAAGGGATGTGAAAAGAACACGATGAGGAGCGTGAGAGGCAAACAGACCGTGAGGAAGATGAAGGAGCTAAGCATCCAGCCACCTGCTGTTTGATGCACCATGTTTTCTTCCTTCACTCTCCAGCTGACTGACTCCGGGCTTTCCTAGATGTCACTTCATTCATCTCCCTGGCAGCATCTAGAGCAATGTTACATTTCTTTCCCTCCGAGGCAACCTTGGACTGTATTGTTTAGTATTGGCTGGACTTTGTTCTGGACGGAGGAGGCGACTTCGCACTGTTAGGAGCAACACAAGCAAGCAATGTGGGGCACAGGTAAGATCACCGGCAAGCACTCAGCAACGCTCAGCCACACACAACACCAGAACATTCCGGCTTTGATCAGCTTGGAATGAAGTGAGGGGGCTGGACAAGCTGGGATCCCCTCATTATTACAATATTCAGAGCAGAAATAAAGGGCCCGGCTCAAATCAGGCTTTGATGATTTGTTGCTTTGATGAAAGCAAACCGATTTGGACCTGTTCTGACCCCTGACCTTGCACATTCATTTTAGTTTCATAAGTCGCTCATAGGGGCACCTGCGATAAACTGCCGACTTGTCCCGGGTGCAACCCCGCCTTCGCACAAAGACAGCTGGGATCCCCGACCCTGAGTGCAGGACAAGTAGCAACAGAAAATAGACAGTTCAGAAAGGAAAAATAAGGAGAGCTGCCTCAGTGATGACTTTGACCAAAGTGTT
This sequence comes from Nelusetta ayraudi, assembly GCF_046127955.1. Lineage (NCBI taxonomy): Eukaryota > Metazoa > Chordata > Actinopteri > Tetraodontiformes > Monacanthidae > Nelusetta > Nelusetta ayraudi. The sequence goes on along the minus strand of NW_027466100.1, from coordinate 4,171,096 downwards.
GTGTCTTTAGCATCAGAGCACTAAAGAAATTTTGTGATGTTGAGGTATTCAGCAACAGCCTGCAGGGCAGTTCAGGTATTGACATTTATGACTCAAAGCTGCGTAGTCTACACATCATAGAAGGGATAATAGCCATCTATATTCAAGTCATTAATATCCAGTCATCTGTGTGGCTACATTAATTACATCAGACACTTGCAAGTTCAGACAATATAGATAAGTCATATATGAAATATTTCCAGATTGAAAGATGAAGTCGTATGTCGGAATTACCAGTAGTTAAAACAAGATAAGTACCTTGAATATATTGCCCCCCCCCCCCCCCCCCAGAACATTTAAAAAAAAAAATAGACCTTTTAAAATGGTGTAAAATGTTTGTTTTGTTGTTTCATTCATGAACGTTATTGGATTAAAATGTTGGGTTTACTAGATGAGCAACATACAAGTATATTGATCAACCAAGGAGTAAAGACACTGTATTGGTTCAGTGAAGACAAAAAAAAGGTTTGCACAGTCGGAACTGAAGTGCAGTCACTGATTAAACTGTCAAAATTAGAGAAATTTTCAAATTCAGTCCAAAACTTGATCAGTCAACATAACATTAGTGACCATTATAGACAATATCTTGATAGTTGTGTCAGCCTGGAACTTGTGGAACAGAATAATGACAGAATAGTGAGAAGAGCCTGGAAGGCGCACAAACACACACACACACACACACACACACACACACACACACACACACACACACACACACACACAGTATATGCTTAAATAGTTGGTTTTAAAAGCCATGCTATGAAAAACAAATGAAAGAGTTTTCTTCAGTTTATTCACCATAGAACAAGTGGAGCAAGAGATCCAAGAAGCTCCATCAAATGGCTGAGAAAACTGCCCCCCCCCCCCCCAAAAAAAAAAAAAAAATCTTTATTCTATATCTGTATTTTTCTTTGGTGTTGCATTTTGTTTAACAGCATCATTACCATTACAACAAAATGTGATTGGTAAAAAAAAAAGGAAAAAAAAAGTCTAAACTCCACAAAGACTGAATGAAGTCTTCTGTTGATGTTTTAAGACCTGCACAAGCTCCATCTCAGACATGATGAAATAAAGACTTCATTAAGCTCTGGCGAGATTCCTCAGGATTCACATACTAACGCAAGTGTCTAAAATTAGAGCTCAACAAGCCTGTCGACACAGTTACGGACATCCCGAGGTAACATGAGAGAATGACGGGATGGCTGACGTCAAATAATCACACACAGATCTGTGAATGGCTTCAAACGCCACTTACAACTCTGATGCCAGTGGGTGAAGATGCAAATATTTGAAGTGAAGATGAATGAACTCTTTTTAGAACAATGCATTCGGAAATTCCCTGCATGAGTTTCACAAGTGGAAACTGATGCATGCTATGCATCAGTTTAACTAACACACAAATACCCTGCATACATACAATAGTTAAATGGACTTGGTAAAACACAAAAGTCATGTAGAGCCCAGCGCATCTAAAAGTTTATTTTTTCTTTTTTTAAAAAATAATAATTTCGAGACTTATTCCGATCAATGAGACTTGTCAATCTTTATAGTTGACATGTCTCATGGATCTTCTGAAGCAGTTTAAGGGACACAGGGTCTTGCAATGTCTAACTTTTCTCATGGTCCTCAAAGTGTTTTTAAACTTCATTCTTCCTTCATTGTAATGCTTTCCACGTGGGACACACGAACATGCACACGTTCACACACACTGGCAGGATGGTGTGTCACCTGAGTCTGGTTTCGGCTTTCCATGCTGACATCCATTAAAGTCATGCTGTGTCTGCCCCCTCTCCTCACACAGTCACATTAGCACCTGGCCCATTGACCACTACAATACAGCCACCTGCATTATTCAGCTCGACCCAACTAATGAGGAAACCTTAAACCGCACACACTGGCAGACACACACACGGGCGCACGCACACACACCCATGCTCACACAAGCACTTCATATTGCATAAAGCTGAAGGTCGTCCAGTGACTGTGCTGATCTTGTCAGAGAGACTTTGGCAAAGTCTTGAACAGACGTTAGCGCAGCCATCAGCTTTGAATAAATTAGCCCTGCTGTTAAATGTTGCGTGAAGTGAGACTCAGTCTTTGAGCTCAGCCTGCACCACCAGCTCAAACAGCAGCCGGAATATCCGGCACTGCTCAAAATACACATCCCACATATTCAAACCTTATGCTTCCCATGCAGACGTCTCTTCATCCAGACCCTCGGCTCCTCTCCTTTTTTTCAACTTGCACTCCTGTCTGCCACGACATCTGTGTCGTCAGGTCCGTTGTAGTGTTTACAGCATTCACTCTCACAGTTCAGGTTGTAAAAACCCACAGAGAAAGACACCAGCGGGTCACTCCACCTGCCATATAGATCAGGGGTCCCAAACTTTTCCAGGCCACGGCCCCGCGAACAGGACTGGCATCTGGCCGGGGTCCCCCTTCGCAAACCAACAGACGATGCTACAAAATACATTCAGAAACATTAACTTTTAGAGTGCTGGTCCTCATTTTTATTTCCTATTCAATAATTCGTACATTTGTTTCGAGTAACTAGCTAGCAACAATAGCATGTTTATAATCGTGGCCATTTTTCTGAACAGTTGATGTACGCTGCCTCCTATTATGTTACTTCAGTTTAGCCAACTCTTAATTATTTTTTCAGCGATGTAAATAATAGGTTTAGACATGAAGGGGGAGAAGTGAGCAGCAGCGGTTGGTTAAAGGCGGATGAAGGGAAGGGGAGAGCAGAATCGACAGCAGCGTTATCACATGCTCCCTAATCCAAACACCCCAAGAAAACGCTCAACACACCGAGCTCTCATTGGCAGAGCCCCCCAGCCAATCAGGATCCAAGAATGCAAGGTGCCTTTAGGTTATACCCAACCCCAAAATATGAGAGGGAGAGAGAGAGAGAGAGAGAGAGAGAGAGTAAGAGAGAGAGAGAGAGAGACAGAGAGAGAGAGAGAGAGAGAGAGAGAGAGAGAGAGAGAGAGAGAGTAAGAGAGAGAGAGAGAGAGAGAGAGAGAGAGAGAGAGAGAGAGAGAGAGTGCTCCATCTCAGCTGTATTCTCCACTGCTCCCTCGTCTGGCTTGCATATATAACAGTGAATAAATTACAGGCTTCCCTCGCAGTCGGCTGGAGTGCACGTGCTCCAGTCAGGGCTCCCACTGTAGTTTTCCCACCTCCGGCAGAAGCTGAGCTGAATGGGAGACGCGCGTCGGGGGTCTGCTGGGGGAGAGCGTCACATGTGAAGGAGAAGAGGAGGAGGAGAAGGGGACTCACGAAGGAAGGAAGGAGGACATGTGAATGTGACTGATGTCGGAGCAGGTCTGTCCCACATCTTCACTCTGAGAGTCAGTGAGGTTCGGGCTCGAGCGTCAGCGGCTGGCGGAAGCACGGAGGAAGTGAGGAAGAGAAAGACACCGTGGGAAGGAGAGGACAGCTGACGGACTGGAGATGATGCTGGGTGAGGCAGCGGAACTGGGCTTCTTCTCTCTGCTGCTGTTGATCTCACGGATTTGGCGTGGTTGTCGTCGTTGTTGTTCTTCTCCTTCTTCTTCTTCTTCTTCTTCTTCTTCTTCTTCTTCTTCTTCTTCTTCTTCACAGTCAATGCTAGTTTTCTGTCAGGCAAACGCATCGCCCGGAAGTTTGGCTGCTTTGTTTGGAGTTCAGGACATCATGAGGCGTTGCTCGGATGAGCTGAGGGTGGATTTTGCTGCTTCCAGGATTGTGATTAAGATTAATGGGGAACTATCTATGCCAAATGTTCAAATCCATTTGGTTTGACATTGAGAAAAAAAATGTTGGTGTTGGTATTGCTGCTGCAATGTTTCCTTTAATTCCTGAGTATGAGGTTTCCCCCTGTTTTTTTTTTTGTTTTTTTGAACAGGTTAGACTTTTTCCTTTTGGGCTTTCATAGTCAGTTGGAAACATAACATAACTGGGCGATCAGTGAAACAGATATTGGGATATTTTGATATTTCTTGATCAAACTCTGGCAGTTGTCTTGAGTATAGTCACAAATCCTGTGTGTTGTTGCTATTGGCAGATAGGTCATGCGCCAAAATAAAAGCTGCATCCTAAAACAAATCAAGCTGAAAGAAAAAAAAAAGGCCCTTCTGCACCATTAACCATGCTGTTGACTATTCAAATGTTTCTATAGAGGGTTTTACTTTCATCTATAAAAGCAGGTGAAGGGAAGTTTGTGCAACCACCTCACAGCAACTAACAGCTCTAGGTTTGATTCCCCTCCAATGAACTGTTGACTTGCAGGCTCCGGCTCCCCTGCACCAGGGGCTGCAGGGGAGCACCGCCTGGGGCGGCGATGATGAAACATCTTGTCGGGCTGGTGAGCCTCCAGCAGGGGGGCTACATGATTAACAGTCTCTAAAAACTGCTCACAAGCAAATACGCATGTGACTGTGTGGCTCAGAACTGTAGAACTCAGAACGGTCCTGGATGGCAGCACTGGAATCCAGAATGTCTTGGGAGTTTTACATGAGAACATACACAGACTCAAGTTCACACGCTCACATGGAGACATTGTGTGATATGAGGCAATCAGAAACATAGCACCTAGAAGATGTATACAGAGGTGCTCATGTGTTTAGTTTGAAGTAATTCTTGACTTGAAACTCAGATCACTGAACTATTGCGTAATTTGCTGCTACTTTGACTGTAGAGAGGATGCTGGAACTCATGTCGACTCGGACGTGTGACAGTTGGTTTGAGAAATAGCTTCCAGTGTAAACGTGGTTTTTTTCTGATTTCACATCCATGACAGTGCACAGCATTACTACAGGAAATGGGTGGAGATTCAGAAAGCATCAGTATTTATGTGAAGCTCCCTCACAAGCTTTGTGTGTGTAAATTTGTCTATGGTGAAAAACAAAGAGGAGGGAAAAAAACAAACAGAGTTTAATATCTATTTATATGTAAATTAGGTGCATTCAACATCTCGTGTATTCAATTTAATGGACTCGATGTTTATCACTGCAGATTATTAAGCAGCTGTTCAATGCTTTCGGTGTCATTAAATGGAGAAATACACCGGAGGACAATATTGCAAAATTAGTCTGGTACAGCATCTACGCTGGGTTATTACCGAAGACAAAAAAATGCACTATTCTGATTTAGATCCCAGACTGAAACGTCTCCGCTCTTCATTATTTTCAACATGGCCTTGAAAGTCTGTCTTTAATGTGATAAGCTACAGTCGTCTTTTCCACGAGGTCAGCGGTGGATGATAGATGTGCCGACTTCACTTTTGTTCGCTCGCTCCTACCAACTGCTAGAGTCTTCCTGTAAGCCTGCTTTGATCTTCAAGCTCGCAGAAATCTCTCTCCACGGCCGATGCTTTTAACTCTGTGTGTATTTTAAGCTAAACACACAGAGATCGCAACAACAAGAGGAGGTTCCTTATGAAAAATCTTGATATAAGTACAGAGACCAAGAAGGTTTTCAGTGAGGGAAGGAAGGACAAACACACAGGAGAAAATAAAATTGTTCCCCCGCTTTTGAAGCAATGGCCCTGTGAAGGCCAGCTGGTCTCTTTCAGCAGTGTGGAGCGCAGTTTACTTGTTCCTGTGTGATTTTAATGATGAATATTTCAAACCCAGAGGTTTGAGGACATGATTTATTTAAAAACCATCCAAGGCTTCATCAAGTCGGATGCACCTCGGTCAGCGCCATCAAGAACCTTTCATGATTTTCATCACCTGCACAACAGGTACTCCATAAATGTGTGCTTACGAGCAAGCCAGTGTGTGTGTGTGTGTGTGTGTGTGTGTGTGTGTCCAATTCATCCTTCCCTCCTCTGCAACCTCCTTTAAGAATCACAGGTGCACACCGACTGCAACTTGACCTTTAAATGGAGGCAAAGCTGTAAGCCATGAGAAGTATTGACATTTTAAACTAAGCGTGGGTCACCCACCATGCTGGACAAACTGACACATTTTCTTTTTATATGTGCACAACATAGTCTTGGCTTAAAGAGTCAAATTGATTTGAGTTTTTCCCGAACTGCAAACTCATTATCTAATTGGACATAATAGAGGTTGTTAGATTCACTGTGTGCACAATAACATGTGATGCAAGAACCATCAACTTAAATATTAACAAAATAAAATTTCTAAAAAGCTTATCGCGGACTGGAAGTCATGGGTGTCGCTACAGTTTAAAAAACATCCCACACAAATATATACCATCAATTATTTGGATAACTGCATCTTTTGCAAAGCAATGCAGTGTCAAAGTAATGCAGTGTCAAAGAAAGGTAAAAAATGCTAATACACATCAAGCGTTGAAGTGAAAAAACTTGCACTAAATTTTACTATCAACCAGCCAAAATGCTAAATCATGTATTTATAAATAAAAACAACTTTTCTTCCCCTAATCTGTTCACATTACTGACACTGGCATTCCCTGTATGCGATTAGCAACGGTGAGACCCAAAATATTTGGTCTGATAGGATCACTGGTTGTTTTGACATCTTTACACAGTGCGCTAACAGGCGTCAAAGTGATGGAGGGCTGATGTCAGGCCGGTGATATTTAAAGCGTCTTGCTTTCTTTTCCGAGGCTGTGGGATGTTTGGCATTCTGTTCGGAGGACTCGTTATCATGGTGGCAAAAGTAGAAATTCTAAATCAGGGGGCACAAAACAATGAAGCCTGTCAATTACTGGTTTCAAGTTGCAAACACTGTCTGTCGTAAAGCATCTCTGTCGTTTACTGGCCTCTGGATGGATACGCAGACCACAACCGAGCCACCAGCCAGTCTGCACGACTCCTTTGTGTTGCAAAAGGCAGTGCTGCAAGGCAATGAAGCAGCTCTCAAAATACAACCTATAATTTCTGCATCTGTGGTAAAGAACAACAATAAACTATAAATGTAAGGCAGCAGCTTATGTCCTCCCTCTGTGTCTTTTCCTGCCCCTCATTTATTTGAGATCAAGTGTCGGCTGCTGTTGTGTGTCCTCTGTGCTTGTAGGAGATGCACCTGGTGCCTGTATGACTGATGCCATTGTTACACACACACACACACACGCGCACATGCCCGTTTGTGGACTCTGCGTGCTTAAGGTTTACATTATCTTTCTATGCGCCGGCAGGTGTGTGGACGGATCGACAAACAGAACAATATTATTTTTGCACAGCTGCAGGTCATGATGTTTGCCCTAAACGGAGTGCTGCAGCATGTCGACAAGCAAGCACAAGGTCACCTCAGTGCTTCCCTGAAGGGGAAACGTCTCAATAGGCTGACAAGTTTCATCTTTCCCACAACTGAGCTGGCAGACAAACACAAGGATACGGTGCTGAAATATATATATTTTTAGTCTCTTTTTTTTTTTTTTTAGTATAAAGCTTACTCGAGCAAAAATTGGAACACAAACATGTTTATGTTTGACAAAAAAATTGTGCTGCCACATTAGAAAATCTAGTGTGTTTTTTTTTTTAGTTTGTTTTGTTTTTAAAAACCCCTTAGATAGAACTTAGTTCATTTTGCAGATATTTGCATATATACACAACACCCATTTGTTGGCAGAAATTAAAAAAGGGCCGTGCTGCTGCCCATCAGATATATAATCATACATCTTAAAGCAGAGGTTCTTCATGCCTCAAAGGTGTCTTAGGTGTCAAATTGTTATGTACATCCCAGTCGTTCCTACACTGGCAGTGATATGAACTGCTTGTGTCTCATGATTGAAGCAATAAACGTCTAACTGGTTGTTTCTTTTGACAGATTGCCTTACCTTAATGTCAGCATGCAGGCTCCCCGCCTAGCGTCGCCCTGAGGCAGTAAAATGCCCTCATGATGCTTCATGATCAGCTGCGGTGCTGACAAAGTGAATTTATATTTCTATCACTGGCTTCAGGGTCATCAGTTTGCATAGAGTGGAAACTCATTGTAGCGCATGGGGCAAAGCACGCAAATTAATAGCGCAGCTGTTTGTGCATTATATGTTGTTTTTTTTTCTACTATTCCCAATTCTCTATTGTTCAGAACAAGAGCGTGCACACAAATAAGTGCAGCATCGGGCAAGAAAACGACACGTTTGTGCATAATTGGCATTTTGGACATACAAGTGAAGGTTGACCTTGATGAGCAGCTGCACTGACGCCTCTCGCCGCTGCACTCGGGCTTTTCGCGCTACACAGTTTAACACAGACGCACATTGCAGCATTGCAGTGCGCCACACGCTGCAGCTGAGGCATCGTTCTCCGTCCTCGTGCGCATTAACCTGCAGGTTAACGCGGCTCTTTACCTCCTCTGGTCACCTTGGACTCACCTCAAAACATGCGGCTCCCTCCCCCTCCTCCACCGTGCTTCCCCTCTCTTTTCACCTCATCTCCCTTCCCCATCCGGGCGACTCCATCCATCCCCCCACATCGACTCCAGCCGCTCTGATCGACTCCATCCGCTCAGCCACAGTGCCGTTAATTCCGAGCGAGCCCGGCTTTGCTAATCGTTTCCAGATCCTTGCGAATCCCTCCCTGTTATCTCCTTTACCTCTTAATAAGCATTGTGTGAATGAAATCACCATAAACACTTACCAGGACAAATACATACATTTTAATGGCAGCGCCACAAAAACCCTCCAATGCAATTGTCCTCTTTAAAGGTAAAGCAGTCAGCAGAGTCGGCCTCTCTCTCTCTCTCTCTCTCTCTCTCTCTCTCTCACTCTCTCTCTCTCTCTCTCTCTCACTCTCTCTCTCTCTCTCTCTCTCTCACTCTCTCTCTCTCTCTCTCTCTCTCTCTCTCTCTCTCTCACTCTCTCTCTCTCTCTCTCTCTCTCTCTCTCACTCTCTCTCTCTCTCTCTCTCTTCCTCTCTCACACACACACAAACACTGAGGGTCCACAGTGAGGTGGCATTCAAGCAAAGTCACTGGGGGCGCAGAGCATCTATCATTAAAACAAAGTGCAGAGTGAAATCACTTTCTCCTTCAGCGCCACTCCGCTCTCCTCCTCCTCCTCCTCCTCCACCTCCTCTTCCTCTTCCTTGCACTTCCAACCCGCCCCTCCTTGTCAGGATTCCACCAAGACAAACACAACATTAATCAGATCTGGACTTCTAAACGACTCCTTGAGAAGCGTTCATTCGGGCCAGAGGCTGCCATGTGAGCCCGTGTGTATATGTGTGTGTCTATGTCTATGTATGTGTGTGTGTGTGCATGCGTGCGCACTGTCGTTCGTCCCCTGCTTAGGTTGGAACAGTCGCCTTTGACTCGAGGGGAAGCCGAGCTGCAGTAAATTGGATTTCACGCTCGCTCCTTCGCAGCGGCAGTATGCGACATTAAGGCAGAGCCATCTTCCCCCCGCAGCCACAGCAAAGTTAGCACTCTGCCTCTTCAAAAGGTTAGACCCGCTAACGCAGTTATATTGCACTTACACCGCTCGGGATTAAAGTCAGAAAAGAAAATAAGACGTAAATGAAGAATTTGACTTGATCACACCGATCAAAGGAAGGTCGTGGCTTCGGTTCCTTCAGGAACCCTTGTTCAGCGTCCCTGCGGCTGTGTGCCATCACTCCTGGTCCAACCACTGTGCAAAGACAAGCACACAAAGGAAAGCAGCTTTAAATTGTCCGTAGGTCTTACAGGGGAAATACACTGGACACGGGCGCGTCGTGAAACGAGAGTGCAGCTTGCGCCTATTGTAGTCAATTGAGGGTTTTTTTTTTCCCGCGCCGTCTCCATTTTATTTCATCACGCGTCGCTAATGGATCTGCAAGAGGTAAGAAAATCACAGAAAACTGTGTATAAAATGAATATATTGTGTTTAAAAGGGATTAAATCACTCAAAAATAAAATACAAGCAACATATTGTATCATTCACACTCGCGGTAAAACTTGCGGGATAAAAATAGAAATGCATTATACATTCAGCCACACACAGTACAGGTGTAGACATGTCTATTTTTTAAATATTTAAATGGGAAATAAATGAAGTTAGCCATTTTCACCAAATAAATGTCTTGAAACCTTCTGTGAAAAGACAGGCGGTGGAGCCACAACAACAACACTGTGTCGCATCCGGGCCTGGTGCGGCAGCTAAAACACTCCGCTCCTCCCCGCTATCATTTAGCGTTGCGCCCGTGCCCAGTGTATTTCCAGGGTTAGCCGAACTGGTTGTTTTTCTCCCTGTGTTTGCCCTGTCCAGGGTGTTCGTTCCCAGACTGTTGCTCCAACAAAGCTGTGATGGGACTCTGGGATCCCGCAACTCAGAGCGCAGGAGAGGCAGTGATATAGACTGGACAGATGGACGGACAGTGACTGACACACCGGAGCTGTCTGCCGTCTCACAGACTCGTGTGTCATGTGTCCACTGGGACATTTTTCTACGCAAAGCCTGAGGATAAGAGCAAAAAAAGAGGAGATTGTCTCTTTCAGGTTGACAGACCTGCTGCTTTGCGGAATGAAGAGGGTGTGGGGGTGTCAGGGATCATCTTCACCAACACAAGATCATTTCAGGAAGCTTTTGCAAAGTCAACCTGGAAAGTTGAAGGAACATTAAAGTTGGCTGCGTTTCAGGATAGGTAGGGATTGGGGGAAGAGTGTGTGTTGGGGGGGGGGAGGGGGGGGGATTTAACCTTTTATCACACTTGGGAGACATTGTGTCCTGCTGTCAGTGCAGTTTCCATCACGAGGCGTTAGGATGCACGCAAACAGAATACGAAAGGCAGAAGAGCCTCCTTGCAGTGTCACAGAGCCACGGACATGGAGGGATCCAACCCTCACTATCATTAAACCTAGATTGGCCAAATGAATTGGCAATCAGAGAGGCCTTGCTCACCGCATATCGGCGTGTCTATACACACACACACACACCCACACACACACACACACTCACGCACACACACACGCGCGCGCACGCACACATACACAGGGCTTTGTGAAATCTATGGTGACAATAAGATTCTGCCTCTGCTTCTTTCCCCTCTCCCAGTGTCTCTTCATTTTTTCGTCCAACCACTTCTTCCTCACAACCTACAATGAAATCCAATAAGCCATTACATCGGCATTGATCTTTTTTTTTTTTTCCCTTCCCCCAGCCAAACATTTGCATCAGAAAAAAACAAGGCATAAAGATGACAGGCCGCGTGAGACGACGGCGGCGTCTATTGGTTTTAATGGCGAGGTGGAGCAGCGGAGGCTGGGGAGTCCGGGGTCTGGATTTATAGAGTTTGCCAACACGTTGACACTTACACACTCACATTCCTGGGAAATGTGTCGGATCAATGTGGTCCCCTCCCTCTCCGCGCTCTCTGGCGGAGAGAGTCGAGGCTGCTTCACTTATCTGATGTCATTGTTAATCACCGCAGAAGAGGAGGAGGGGAGGTCAGCGCACACCAGCCGACCGGAGCCACACTCACGTGGAGGCAGAAACAAAATGTGCCGCCGTCCAACACATGCATGGAGATCTTAGCAGCGTAGTTGGGATTTCTCCATAAAAGTAACCCAACTACTGATTAGTCCTTAAAAAGTAATCTGATTACTTCTTTAACGACTTTGTTTCATAAGTAATCAATTAATAATTACTTGAATTAAAAAAAAAAATAAAGTAACAGTTGAGAATGTCTTGTTTCCTACAGGTAATGTACAAAGAACCACAATTTTCTTTCATTTAGACGAGATGAACTCAAAATAATGTTTGTATTTCCAGCTATCAAATGCAATCGCTGTTTGTTCTTTTGTCGCCGCCATGCTTGTTTTGGTGCATCGTCACATATGAATGACGTCGCATGCACGGCTGCATCATCAATCTGCAACATCGTTGTTTTTGGTTGTTTATCTAAATTTCAGACAGTCTGTGCATAACAAGATATTTTTAACTTGTGAAATATTTCAGAAAAGCAAAGGAATTATAATGGTAATTATAATATAATTACCATTTTTGCCAGAGTAATCCCGTTACATTACTCTGTTACTAAAAAGTAGTTTAATTACAGTAGTGATTGCTTAGATTACTTGCCGACACTGGATCTGAGAGTGGCAGTGGTCCTCACTGATACCCGTTTTATGAAGCACATGTCTGTTCTGACAGTGATTCACCGCTGCTTTTTTTGGTCCTTTGTGAACATGGAAGGTACAGCAAAGAATCAGAAGATTAGAGGGGGAAAAACTCTCGGGGGCAGGACTAAACATGGAGATTTTTGAGGGGAGGCGAGGGAGTGTTTTGTTTTTCCATCCACTGGAGAGCAGGATGAAAAATAAATATCTGTGTATAGAACCTTGCAAAGACACTCCCACAATCAGATTTCCTATTTACTCATGCCTGATTGTGGCTGTCTTTAAAGTGAAAGTCATTTATCATCACGTCCCCCTTTTTTTGGTTGGGGTTTGAGTTGCAGCCACATTTGGGATAGCTTTACATTTTGGCTAAACACATATTTGGATAATAATCATTCTAAGTATTTTTATGGGTTAGGGTTAGTCGGTCTTGCTTCCACGACGTATCGGATGTTGGGTGCACTCATTCCCAGATCTGTGTGCTGGTGTGAACGAAGGTGTGATATTGCTGCCAGTTTTTACACGGAGCACTCGGCTCGCCGTGGTTGGACAGGAGAGGTGATAATAGCCACCATGTGATCGCGGGGATTTGTGGCATGTCTGAAGGACATCTAAACCACGACCCCAACTTTTAGATCTTATTTCCCCCCCCGCGTTCTCAGAGTCCTTCCCTCTCGTGTGACCAAACACATATGACAATACAGCCGAGCACCAGCTGGCTCCCAGGAACTGGTACAGTCAGAATTGAAATGCTAAAATAAGAAAGACTTCTATCTATTTTAGCGCAGCTCATATGTTCTTTACATGTTCCCGGCTGTCAAATGAAAGGAGATCCTCCGTTACCCAAAATGGACTTTTCCTTCCTCCCGTCGACAATTAATCATAATTGTTGTGCTCGTCGCCACAAAGCAGCAGCGACAAAAGCGCCGTGATTGCACATATTCTCCGGGGAAAAAGATTATACAAATGCTCTCTGCAGAGCCGCACAGGGCCCGAGGCACCCCGCTGGTTTTACTCTAAAAAGAAAAAAAAGAAAAAGAAAAAAGGAAGAAGTACCGGAATTAGAAGAAGACAGAAAAACAGAGAGAGGATGAGAGGGACTGAAACAGCCAGGAGGACTGGTGCAGGAGTGAGGGGACGTACAAAACCCGGCTGTACGGAGGCAGGCAGACAGAATAAGGACCATGAAATGGGGATAGAGAACTATGCTCGGCGGAGAAGTGGAGAAAAGGCAGATATCTTCGGCGCCCCAGCTGTGAGGCTTAAGGAGCTTAGCCCTGCTGCCCATCATAGACTTTCTCCTCAAGTGCAGGCATTGACTGCAGCAGAGCCGCGACTGAGGGAAGAGATGTGGGTGGTACTGGGGCTCAGTGTGGGAAAAGGACTCCGACGACGAGGGCTTAGATTTAAAGAGTTGGAGAGCTGGGTGCATTTAACCGGCGGCGGAGGCAGTTTCACTGCAGCTGTTTGCTCTGGCCGCCGTGAGATTTAAAGTTTGTTCCTCAAGATCGCAAGGAGCGTGAGAAACTGCAACGTATTAGCTAAACAGAAACGAAAAATAATATAATAATAAAAAAAGGGCTTTGATCACTAATTTTCCCTTTGGTCTCTCTCTCCCACAGGAAGCATTAATCGATCAGGGCCGGTCCCTGCTTTCCTCAGGAGCCCGTCTGTCATCCCAGCCCCGCTGGACATGAAGCCTTTCCTCCAGTTCTCCCTGGAGTCCCCTCACCCAGCCAGCATCGGCCTCTTCCACAACTTCAACACGGTGAGCCATCGCAATCACGCTTGCAAGTGGAAACACAAAACGTCATCGGGTTTCACGCTCCACCATTCAGTCGCTGCTGTGGAACAAGTGATAAAACATCGTGTGAAAACGCAACAATGAGGGGGATTCTGTGTAAATACATACAATAAAATAAAATGAATTTCAGCACAATGTGGAAAAAATGCACAAGCCATTGTTTCACTGCGATAAAAGGAAATGCAGCCAATCAATTGTATGAGAGCCCTGGGCTGCGTTCTCCACTGTCAGCATTTTCTGCAGCTCCCTCTCATTTCCAGATTGAGTTTCATGCGAAGGTCAGTCTGGCAGCAAATGCCGATATAACACACACACACACACACACACACACACACACACACACACACACACACAGACGCACGCGTGCACGCGCATGTGCACATGCACACGCACACACTGTGGTGCTGACACATCTCTGCAGGTGACAGACACGCAAACCTGGTTCCTGGTGCCACTTAAGTATTACAGCTTGATTGGAGGAAACGCTGACTCTTGCCTTAAGTTTAACGTTGCAATGTTTTTGGAGTAACACACATCTAGCGGTACCTCAAACTCCAGTTTAAATACAAATGAATCTGTTATGTTATACAGACAGGCTGTGTGCTCTCTGCTCCCAGATCAGTCAGATCAATGCACGATACAATTTGTTGATTTGTTTTGAAATGTATAATGAATAATCTCGCTCTCCTTGAAGGAAAAAAGAAATTCACAACAACTTTTATATTTGAGTGGTTAGCTCGAACAACAGCTTGCAGCTATTTGAAAATATGAAACAGATGGTTTGATGTGTAGATCTTTGTTAAAAGTTACTCACGTTGGCATTTTTGGCTGAAGAACGAAACAATGTTAAAACAAAGAAATTGTAAAGGGTGTTTACAGTTGTTTCTACCCATTTGTAAAACAATTTATTATAGAGAATACATACAGTATATACTCTATACACACACAAATGCACTCTCTTTAACATTCGCACCCACAGAGCGAATGTGAAGGTGCACTGGCCTCCGCATAGCAAAAGACGGAGATCCCAGCAAGCAGACAAGAGGCAAAGAGGCAGGAGAAAAATAGACCAATAAATAAATAATCAAGATAAAGTCTATAAATATTCCAACAAAGCTTTCAAACAGGATTCAGGTTTTTAGACCAATTACACCATTTCCCCCGGTGCTCAGAGACGAGCGTAAACAGTCTCTCATTTGGCAGCGTGCATTCACGGTCTGAGCAGCAGCAGACGAGAGGCCGAGGAAAACCACTGCGTGCTCCTGGCTGCTTAATGATGGCAGCACCCAGCACCGTGGCTGCTGAACCAAGCTCTGTCCGTCTGAGGTCTGGAAAAAATGAAAAAAAAAAAAGAAAAAGGCCTGGACAGCATGAACAGCATGGACTAGTAGGGTGCGGTGCTTGTCTAGAAAGTTAATTTAAGAGAAGAATTCTTGAAATAATTTTTGATCCCCAAATTGAAAGTAAAGACCACTGTAATGAGTCTATTAGAGTGCCTCAAATTAATTCAATGTTTAATACCAACACTGACTAAGTATGCCAACTCCTAAGTCTAAGAAATGCAGTACACACTTTCCCCCCAATATTTAATTCATGGATGGTTCATTTATGAGATTTTCCTTTGGAGCAAAAGATATCTGCCTGGTTGCTTCCCAGACCACAATGAAAGCATGCACAACCACGGATCAGAAAGCTGTCTCTCTAGTCAAACTACTTTACATCACTCCCTTCTTTGACCCTCTACATTCTATCACCCGTTGTTTAATTCCTTGCACCAACAGCATTTATCGGGAGTTTTTTTCCGTCCACAACTGAACCACAGAATACCAGAAACAGGTTCTGCCGCCTGCGTGGCAGTGAATCTTCGAAATGACCTCTGAAATGTCTCTCCTCAGATGGACCCTGTCCAGAAAGCCGTGATGACGCACACCTTTGGCCCGCCTATGGTGAAGACAAAACGGCCAATCATCTCTTGCAACATCTGTCAGATCCGCTTCAACTCAGAGGTTTGTTCGCTTTAAAAGAAATCATTGAACGAGCTGTTAGCAGAGTTAGCAGAGTTTGTAGTTTGTCCGCTTCCTGAGATTCTGCATTCACAGTATTCAAACTCACTGCACTGAGGTTTCTTTTTGTAAAACAAGAACTATTGCCTAAAAGGCAATGATTCTATATGGCCTAAGAGATAATGCCAACAGAATGATGATGGAAATGACGGCATAAGAAGTGGAAGGAGTGGTTTTAAATATACTCTGATGGCTTTTTAATTGGATGAGAAGTGTGAGGGCCAACCGCAGTTCACAGGAGCCCGTCCTCACTGTGGCCTTCGAGCTGACGAAGCACACCGGATCCGTTTTACTCCATTACCAGCTGCGTGCCAGCATGTGATGGAAGTGCTGAAATAAACGGGGCAGGAGATAATGAAACTGAGGGTGACTTTTGTGTGAAAGAACAGTATTGGCTTCTCTTTAAAATCAAACAGCAGGGAAGAGTATATTACCCTGCAGTCACCCTGCCTGGTGGAAACGTGACGGTTTGAAGAAATGAAATGGAAAGGACCAAATAGGTCACTGTGGTACTTTGCTGTTAAAAGATTTCTGGTTCTGCTGCTTAGAGTTATTTCAACCTCTTCCTTAGGCCTGTACGATTAATTGCAACAATGGTGCACAATGAAACTCCTGAAAAGAAACGTTGAATTGGCAAAAAAAAATTCTATATCCATAATTATTCTCAATGAGTGACAATGACAACGTGTGATATTAACAATAATATTAAACACACACTCTGCTCTCATAAAACTTCATGGGCTACTTTGCAGCAAAAGCATTGCATAAAGAAATGACTGCTTGACTTTGTCAATAAAGGTAACATCACATTCAAGTAAAAGCTTTTTTTCTTTTTTCTTTTTTTTTTTAACTTTGAAAAAAAAAATAGCCTAGCCAGCCCCAGGCTAACGTTATTAACCTTGCCTGCCTCCACTCATCATCGCTATTCATCGGTCGCCACCGGCTCCTGCTGCTGACTTTGACCCAGCCACCCTCGCTCGTCTCCTGGCGTAGCACCTGCTGCTGCTTGGGTTGTGACAACGGCGCCAAATAGGTCCATCAATTTGGCACACTTAGCTGCCTCCACCTCCAGGTTTTAGATATTTCGCAGACTGTTTCCCAACGGCACCAGGGTGATTTTTTTTTTTTTTTCTTTCTGTCCAATTTCGTCGTTTGGGCTAGTAGCATTGGAGACAGCGAACGTGGCTAGCTGAATTAGCCAACACAAAGCCGGTGAGGTCTCGCCCCATTCTGGATTGTACAAGTGATTGACAGCATTGTGAGGACTCTCTGAGCCTGTCAGCTTATGATCGATTAACATTGATAAACAATAATACGCCGATAATATGTGTCGATGGCCGCTGGCAACACACTGCAGTGCTAACTGTCTCTAGCTAATGATAAGTAGCTGGCCGGCCCAATGGGAGGGAGTTCAGGTAAAGAGAATCTTTCAGTCATAAAATTGCTGTATTTCATCAATTTTTCATTGTTTTAAGAGTAATTTCATTAAAAAGCTAAATACCAAGGGTAGACACAGATTTTGTTGTAACTTTGCTTTTGTTCATTTTCAATAGACATTAAAGCGCGTTATCTACATATCCCATGATAAGTTTTTTTCTCCTATGAGGTGTGTCACCAAAACTCGTCATCCATCTGCTCCTGCTCCGGCCCCCTCCTCTGTCAAATTTTAGCACCCATTGTGACCCCACCAGTCAAAAAGTTTGCCCACCCCTGGTCTAACCGGTGCGGCTCAAGTGTGAGACCCCCAGGGCTGAGCCACCTGTTATGCGGCCGACCGTGCAGCAGCAGAAGTAGCAGCGGTAGCAGCGGCGGCAGCCCGGTCGCGCGCCTGCTCTGCAGCCGCTCGACACCCCACGACTCCAGGGTAACCCGAGAGACTGGGAGCTCCCGGAACATTCTTCAATAATGAAGGAATACTCTGCTTACAGTGCTGCACTGGCTGGGCCCAGTCTGTGCACGGCGATGGCGAGCCGCAGCAGAAAAAACATTCTGATGTGTTTTTCTATTTTTTATGGGGTGGGGATTCTTTCACGGTCCTTTTCATGTGACTCCCTGCTGCTGGCTGAGTGAAAGCTGGTGTAAAGTGGCAGCAGCCTAAACTGGCGCCCCCTCCCCACTCTCCCTCCCTCTTTTCACTGGGAGCCACACATGTTGTCATTGTAACGCCGCGACTCATTTGGGGCCGCAGAAGGACAGATTAGCCCGACAGTGTTGGGCTCAGCGCTGCTGCAAGGGTGACGTCACGTCATGCTGCATTAGCCACCGTCACCACTGCAGTGCCACACTGGACAACGTTCCTCTCCTTCCGCCCCTTCGCCTCCCTGCTCTCCTCGTCAACCCTGTCCCCCACCACCACCACAGCGTCTCACCCTCTCATTTCCGTCTTCAGCCACTTAGTTTGCGCATTGTTTTTTTCTTTCCTCCCCCTGTGTCCGTTTTCACGTTTCTTCTTCTTCACCCCTCCTCCTCTCTCCCCTCCCTCCCGCCTCACTCTCTCTCCTTCTTGCCATCGCCGGCTACCAGAGCCACATACAGTTGATTTGGCTGCTAGATGGGCTCCCTCCGCATTCCCTTCTTTTTTTTTCTTCTTTTTTTTTGTCGCGTTATAGATAAAACATCAAAGCACATCCTGCTCGGAGAGTGACGAAGGATTTGGGGGACGTTCCACTTGCTCTCATTTTCTCCCGCTTAAATCCCATCTCTGTCTTTTCATTCATCTTAATCCCGCTTTCCATGGGCTTTTCATAGCTTCTCTCTGTCTGTTTCACCTACTTTGCAGAGCATCATTTATATTTTATTATTATTCACTTTTCCTTCTAACTCCAGACATTGGCTGCATTAATCTCTTTTACGTCCCACGGTCTCCTCCGCCCCGCCCACCCGCACCCCCACCCCTGCTCATAAAGCTTGCTTTATATTCTTGATGCACCTTTATAGATTTTCTGAGCCCTAACGCTGAAGGTCACAAGGGGCGGGAGGTAAAACTAAAACAGGGGCAAGTGAGGGGGGGGGAATAAGCCGAGCAGCTGCAGAAAAAAAAACATTTACAGATTAAAAATGCAAAAATAAAAAGGCTTCACTCATTCCTTTTGCGCTGTCGTGTGTTCCTGGGTGTCGAGGGGTGTCTGCTGGGTTTTGGATGGCAACAGTCAGCGGTGTTGGGTTACACAGGCAGGGCTATATCTGCTTTTCTGTCATCACCAATCAGGAAGAGAGCTATATGGGTAACTATCATTGGCAGTTAATGCCGCCGTCTTATAGTAGGCATCCAAAACATGTCCCAGTGGTCCATTGAGTGAAGCGTGCGTCCCTGCGGCTGCGGAGCGCTGGACATCTACCTGTCACATGTTTCCCTGCATGTACGTCCTCAGGCTTGTTATTGTCATAATGCCAATCTCCTCACGCTCCCCCTGCACCCCCCCCCCCCCCCCCCCCCCCCCCCCCGCTGCCCACAAGTGGTGCCGCACCTTTAAATAAACTTTCAACAAAGTGACCTGTTGAAAAAGTTACCTATTGGAATAGATATAGAATAGGATAGATTTTACCACCTTACCAGGAGCAATCCCATTACGATTCCAAATCTCTTCTTTGCCTACCTACTTTAACCTTATGACTATAAACGCCTTGGGACTGTCTAATAGTGGAAGGTGATTCCTGTTCAACTTTCTTATCCGCATCAATTTAACAGCATCTTAGATCATGAACTCTGAGCGCTGTTCTTCCACTTTGTCAATGAATCTTTGAAGTGACCTCTGGATTGTTTGGTCATTGTTTGTCTGGTTTGACAGACTTTCTTGTCAGAAAAAAAAAAAATCATAACCAGCCTTGCTTCTAAATCCTGTGCTATAAATAGGAGCTGTTTTTTAAACAGATCATTTGCTGTAACCGCATTCTAACCAGATGTTTAAAAAAAAAAGAAAAAAAGAAAAGAAAATCTGACTTTGAATCCAGTTTTGCTCAATAACAACCTTACTTAATGTACCTTTAAAGTGCACGTTGGTATGATTTTGCCCTCTGCTAGGCTGTGATTAAACCCTCTTGCATTTCCTGTTGAAGGTCTGAGAGTTTGAGTGCAATCACATGAGGACAGGCAGGCAGACACGCACTCGTGAACACAAAGTCCTCTTGATTGCTCCATTTCTTCCCGTCTCAGCAGCCGAGTGTCAAGCGCCTCTGGTCTCCCGCAGTCTTGGAGCCTTTTCAGTCTTTTAGATAATCCCACCACTCAATAATCATCATCAGCTCAGCAGGCCAGTTCAGTGATTACACGACTAGTGAGCGGGGACAGGAATATCATAGAGGCAGATCTTCTTTAGACGGCCTCATCAGCTCTTCAGCCAGCAAGCCATCCATCAGCCAAAGGGCCATTCAAGTCACTTTCTCTCCTGTCTTTTGCATATATACCACAGCTGGATATACTACATGTAGCAGATCATTATTTAGACGCTATCATGCAATTAAAGCTTCAACAAGCTGATTTAGTTCAACCTGGACTTTGTGTCAACAAAGCAGAGATACCATTAAATTCCAAAGAAGCATATAAGGAACTTTGTTAGCTTTAAAAGAAATATACATTTGACACAATTCCATGAGAAAAAAGCGATAATACAAGAATACTGCGACAGTATTGTGAAGCGGTCTGCCATTTTTGTAGTTGCAATGCTGCCATCTGCTGGATCACTTTATTAAGGCTACATGACAAATCACCATATTACCACTTACTGTATAATTTAAAGTCTTGTCCTCTACCATCCAGATAACTGTTTTAGTTTGAGAATGCAGTGCAGTCACTAACATGCTCTATGCTACTATGCTACATGCGTGTCAAGTTAACCTATGAAAATATCTGTTGCCAATTCCCTGATCAAAACTAAAATGCCAAACTGTACACCAGTAGGAGGCTTTCTGTAATGAACCAAACATCTCTCACCTCTCTTTGAACAGAGCCAAGCGGAGGCCCACTATAAGGGGAATCGCCATGCTCGGAGAGTGAAGGGCATTGAGACGTGCAAGAGTGGCCGTCACCAAGACGGTGATAAGCCAAACCCGCCACTGATTGCTTCATCCACTCCACCATGCCCTGAACCATCCAGCCCCGAGTCCGATCCTAATCGGCAAGGTCTGCACCACCTTTGATATGTTATTACACCATATAACAGCATTGGGTGTCTGTCTATTCAATGAACCCCTCATAGAAGTGAAAGGTCCATCCTTGATTTCTTTTGCTAGTTTCTATCATTTATTTTTTTCATAATATTTTTACAGTATTTTTTCTTATTTTTTTTTATTTTTATTTTTATTTTTTTTAAGTAAAAAAAATATGTTGATGGCTAACCTGTGTGTTGTGTTGTTGACAGATGACAGTCAAGTCGGCGACAACCCCAGCAAGTCACCTTTGCCCTCCCACCACCTCCCACTACCAACAGCGGGCTCGGTGGAACCCGAGTGTCCTTGCTCGCCCTTCCTCAACGCAGCCTTGTCATCTTCCCCCTCCCCCTCTGCAGCAGTGAGCACACCCCCTGCCGAACCTGTGGTGGTGGACAGCCTCCCCGACACCCCGTCCCCAGCATCCAGCCCTTCTTCAGGGGGGTCAGAGGAAGAGAAAGCCAAAAAGCTCCTCTACTGTTCCCTGTGCAAAGTAGCCGTCAACTCCCTCTCACAGCTGGAGGCGCATAACAAAGGCAAGTTCAACCTCAGACTGCATTGTTTGAAGACACGGCATCACCACGGCAGCGACAAGATTGCACATTCACGCACCACTTCAACTGTTAAAAGGTCCAGTGTGTAAGGAAGTCTGGTATCTAAAGAAGCTCACCTGATAGCGCTTTCTGTAATTATGCCACTGTCAGGTGGGCCTCCATAAAAAATGGCAGTGCAAGGTGGCAGCTAACTACTGCAGAAGCAAGACCCTTATTATTCTGTGTATATTCTTATATATATGAGAAGCATTCTCAGAGTAGGAAGACCAACTGACTTTTATTGTGAAAGTCTGGGCGTATCCGCTGTTATTAACGTATTCATGGGCCTTTACTAATATAAAAATCATAAATCGAGCCAATTTTTACACACAGGACCTTTAAGGGACGACACAATTGCCATCCAAAATCCAAGTGCAACAACATGTTTGACCTGTTATACGTTATTGCCAACGACTTTTATCTGCATTTTAAAGGGGCAATTTGAGATTTTCATTACTGTCAGATATAAGGTCGTGAAAAATTTCTAAGTGAAGCCCGGGTGGTATTTTCATCTGGCGTAGAGCGTCACATCAGACGCCCTCTCTGTCTGTTGATCTCGAGCCTGTTCTATCCCCTTGTATACCAAGCCAGACCACGGGAATCCCTGCCTGCTCCCATCTATCTCAACAGTTGCCCTATCGCCTTCATATAGATTGAGAATAAAATCTTTCTCTGTTATGAGCAAATATGCTACAACTTCAGAACATTAATTTACAAATTATGGTTCACTCGCACTCTCTAGCGGTGAAAAAAACCCACATTGTCACATTAAAATTGTTCGGGAAACAAACCCAATATTAAAAATATACAAACACATCAATATAAGTAAGAATGATAGAGCACTTTGGACCCATTCCATTACAGGTTTGCATTTTAGGTCGCATCCATAAAAATATTACTTTTACCATTTCAATCCATAACAGTTGAAGGCAACTTCATAGGTAATCGATTCATAATTTAACAGATGTTCAAGACCAGTAATACCAAAGTAATTTTCTTTTCCCTTGATGTTCTTTTCTGAAAAAAAAAAAAAAAAAAATTAGGTACAAAACACAAAACCATTCTAGAGGCCCGGAGTGGACTGGGACCCATCAAAGCATACCCTCGTCTTGGTCCCAAACCCAGCCAAGAACAGGGAGGGGAGCTGTCATCCGACCCCAACACTCAGGAACGCACCTTCCACTGTGAGATCTGCAACGTCAGAGTGAACTCGGAGTTGCAGTTGAAACAGGTGAGGAGCGCAAAGGTTGGCCAAAGCTCAAGCTAATCACTGCATTTAAAACATTTCGATAACTTTTCTAATTTCATGTTTCAGCATATATCTAGCCGGAGGCATCGGGATGGAGTTGCAGGGAAGCCGAACCCACTTCTCAGCCGACACAAGAAGCGCACAGACTTCATGGTAGATAACCAGTGTTTGTTTCTCGTGTTTACCTACAAGATGACTGAAACTAGATTTTTCCTTGGCCAGTGCAAGAGTCTCTACACCAATTAAAGTTGATTTGATGCGCATAAAAATACACAGTGAAATTGTGAACCGCATTAATGGCCGGTGTCTCTTAAACAAAACTGAGAGAAAAGAACTAGACATCACTTTTATCAACCAGCCTTCATCATGGAAACAGATCACATTCAAAATAAAGTGAGGCTGTTTATTAATCATTATATTTGTTCCTCATACTTCCAAGTCCTCCCTAAATATCTCTTTCTGAATTGATTCAAAATACATCAGGAAGATAATCGTTGTAAAGCGTCAACTCTCCAACAGATGGCGTCACTGTTACAATTAAGGATTGTAAAATGTAACGTTTGCATTTGCATGTTTGCTAGGGTCAGATTTACCAAACAAAGATTAAGCAAACAAGCAACAGAAACAGCAACGGCATTGGTTGTGCAGGCAAAGACTTCACTTGAAGAGTTTTACAACACAAAGAACTTGCTGGGTGTGTGGATTTGGTCTTCCAAAAGTGTAACGAATGTCCCATTAAGCCACTATATAGTATAAAATACATATATATATATATATATTTTCTGGCTCAAAAAAAAAAAAAAAAGAAATCAATGAAACTTGTCACATTTTCTTTGCCTCTGAGAGACATATTCATCTATAAGGAAGAATTCTCTTTATGTTTTTAAACACTGTTTCTAGTGAGTTTTCCCTACCTGAATAAAAATGTCCTGTAACTATCCTCCTTGTTGTCCCTCACTATTATGAAAATCTTTTTTGTTAATGTGTGATTATTTATTCCTTCATAATGCCGGTGCTCTCTTTGACTGTCTCTGCGGTATGATAACATCAATATCAACTCCTCCTGTTTGAATCTTTCGCAGGAGCTTCCAAAGACTCTGGGAGCAGGACTTTTACCGAACCCCCTGGCTGTTGCTGCAGCCATGGCTGCCGCCGCCTCCTCCAGTCAGCTGGCACTGCGCCCTCCGGGGCCGACTCCCCATCCTCATCATCACCTTCTACAGGGTGCACCGCTGAACTTGCTGAGACCGGCCCCTGGTCCCATTCGCACCACGCATGGCCCGATTCTCTTCACCCCTTACTGATGGCAAGAGAAACAGGACGAATCAGGAAGAAGCACACTGTGAAGTTAGAGGCCTGCACCCACGTGACTCAAAAAGCCAAATTAGCTGGTGGGCTTCCAATGGAATTCCATCTTTAATAAGGACAGTTTTCGTAAATGTAATTCATCATGGGGTGGAGTGAGGCGGCACAGCACTACAGCTAATGAAGACCGGGAGAACAAGGAGTAAAAGGCATCTCTGACTTCTCAAACCATTGCGTGTTTCGCATCAGCGCTCTGCAGTAGTCATGGACTCATTCAAAGAGGAACAGAAACGAGTGGGGGTTTGTTTGTTTGTTTGTTTGTTTGTTTTTAAAAAAAAGCATGGACTTTATGCATCCTTCAATGTGCAAGAGACTGATTTCATCTACCATGACACTGACTGATTTGAAGCCCTACCTCCGTTGTGTTTTAAACGCTCAGCTCTGCAAGAGTCGTCCCACATCCAAAGCATTAATTAATGTTTCAGTAACAACATGTGCACCGAGTTAGACATAGTAGTTGCCTCTAACGTTAGCTGGTATCATGCTGTATAGTGGATTGTACCACTGTAAAATCCCTTACGTGTGGCTAATAGCAAAAGTGAGTTTGCAGCCATCATCACTGTTGCTGTATAAGCCACAAACATTTCGTTGTACGGTATGACCCCATTTCTACAGCTGATCTGCTCTATATTTACCTCTGTGAAATAGAAACAGGAAGTCAAGTCCTAACAACGACAACAGAACTGCTCATGGTGCACTATGCAGCTATAATGTTTATTCTTCAGTGTTCAAAATGCAGTAGTGTAGGGGAAAACAAGCTGAGTAAGAAAACTCATTTTGAAGTGTGGCTAAAATAAGTAACCCTAGGTTTCCATGCCACTGTCACTGGAAAGAGTGTGAGTGGAAATGTGCGAGGGCACACATAAATAACTCAAATGAGTCATAGGAAATGGTTTTGTTCACCCTCACTGTGCAAAACAGAAGTGGCTACGTCTTAATAGAAGAGCTTCAACACTGTGAACACATGACAGTTTATTTAAGATTTTGCGCAGATCATTTGCATTGTGTGCACATCTATTTATATTTAAAATATGTAATAAAAAAAAAGATGTGCGCATCTAGTATGTGCACAGGTGTGTGGGAAACAGTGAGATGAAGGACACCAGCATTATGGAAAAGAAGAAAAAGGACCACACACGAATCTGAAGTTGTATGCAAAAAACAGAAAACTTAATACACAAAATAGCAAGCAACGCACCTTTTTCCAGTAGTGTAATAGGGCTGTAGCCAGATGGAAATGTTCGGTTGTTCGAACGAGACTGTCCCAGTGACGTGTTAAACATTAGAGAGAAGCTTTAGGAAAGAGAAACTGTAGCAATACTTTAAGCAATCTTGCTTACTTTGATTCCAAATTGCAATAAAAAAAAAAGATTATGTCTTCAAATGTATAGATTGTTATTAGAAGTGTATTGATATATCCATGTAAATGTAGATTATAAAAATGTAATAAAAACAAAATGTATGTACACTCTGGGGCTTAAGAATTTGTACATTAAGAAGGAGAAGAAGACCTTTATTGATCCCACGGTGATGTGGAAATTTGCATTAAATCATAGATACACACACACACACACATTGGGAAAGTTTTTTTTTCCAACTGTGAGCAGAGCAACAAGGTCACGGCCCTCATGCAGATGCATGACGACTTGTGCAATAAAGTTGGAGCAGAAACAAAAAAGCGTCCTAAACTCCCCCTAAAAAACAAAATTCAATCAAAACTTACAGAAGTATAAGCCATTGAAAATACTTTAGACTAACACAGAGCATTTGAGATGACAACCTGACACCAGGCAACACACATGAAGGTAGGGGAACACAGGTGAGAACAGGAAGGAAGTCAGGGTATGAAATGAGAGGAAGAAAATAAACCAGATAAAACAAGAAGTGAAGGCAACACTACACATGACAAGGAACTTGACAGACTTTAATGAGACACGAAAAATAACCAGGAAGTATAGGATGAGAACAGATGTGAGTGATTTAAATAGACTGATCAAAAGATAAAAAATAAAAAAAAGCCAGACAAAACAAAAATTGAGATATTGATTCTATCTTTCTTTCACAAAAATGGACCCTGTTTCAGAGGTCATGCAACTGTATCTGACATAGAACTCTGTGAAAAGACGCAAGCAGCTTGTTTGTTTTATTCTCATGGGCTTTGGGTACCTTTAAACAAAAGTCTTGTGTACCGTGGTAGAATTCAGAGTTGGAGACAGGTCCGTCACTAATGTGGTCCCCTTAAAAACACAACAAGTGAAGGCAACACTACACATGACAAGGAACTTGACAGACTTTAATGAGACACTAAAATTAACCAGGAAGTATAGGATGAGAACAGATGTGAGTGATTTAAACTAACAACACATAACGTATGGAATCTTGCAAACATGAATAAAATAAACTAGCCACACAAACTGAACCGAACAAAAAAAGCAGGAACAAAGAGATATCACTATCAAAAAAAAATGCAGGACGATAGACAAAAAGCAGACGGACTGATCAAAAGATAAAAAAATAAAATAAAAAAAAACAGACAAAACAAAAATAGAGGAATTGATTCTATCCTTCGTTCACAATAATGGACGGGCCTCAAATGAATCTCTTTAAGTGTGAATTTGGTGTCAAGCCTGTCGTGTTTCAGAGGTCATGCAACTGTATCTGACATAGAACTCTGCAAAAAGACAGGTTTGTTTGTTTTATTCTCATGGGCTTTGGGTACCTTAAAACAAAAGTCTTGTGTACAGTGGCAGAATTCAGAGTTGGAGACAGGTCCGTCACTAATGTGGTCCCCTTAAAAACACAACATGGTTCTGGCAACAGAAGACAACCCTCCCGGTTTGAATGTGATTTCCAGCATAATTGTAGCTAGCGTTAGCATGTGATATGATATGATATGATATGATATATTACTTTATTAGTCAGCTTACGCTGAAATTTGTCTTGCGACAACAGCATGTATGCAACATATATTCACACATTTGACATAGACACCAGAGACAGAAAAACAAGACACAGAAATTCCATACATAGAGACATGAAGACAGGGACAAAGTCCACCACCCCGCTTATCCCTGGCCCAACTCCTGATTAAGCCTTAAGGTCGACTGGTAGACAAAAGACCTTTTTAGTCTGACCTTATTGTATGCTTATTGTAAAAACGTAATAAAAACAAAATGTATGTCCACTCTGGGGCTTAAGAATTTGTACATTAAGAAGGAGAAGAAGACCTTTATTGATCCCACGGTGATGTGGAAATTTGCATTAAATCATAGATACACACACACACACACACACACACACACACACACACACACACACACAAATGAAAATCTGAGTTATGATTGATTGGGAAAGATTTTTTTTTTCCAACTGTGAGCAGAGCAACAATGTCACGGCCCTCATGCAGATGCATGACGACTTGTGCAATAAAGTTGGAGCAGAAACAAAAAAGCGTCCTAAACTCCCCCTAAAAAACAAAATTCAATCAAAACTTACAGAAGTATAAGCCATTGAAAATACTTTAGACTAACACAGAGCATTTGAGATGACAACCTGACACCAGGCAACACACATGAAGGTAGGGGAACACAGGTGAGAACAGGAAGGAAGTCAGGGTATGAAATGAGAGGAAGAAAATAAACCAGATAAAACAAGAAGTGAAGGCAACACTACACATGACAAGGAACTTGACAGACTTTAATGAGACACGAAAAATAACCAGGAAGTATAGGATGAGAACAGATGTGAGTGATTTAAATAGACTGATCAAAAGATAAAAAATAAAAAAAAGCCAGACAAAACAAAAATTGAGATATTGATTCTATCTTTCTTTCACAAAAATGGACCCTGTTTCAGAGGTCATGCAACTGTATCTGACATAGAACTCTGCGAAAAGACGCAAGCAGCTTGTGTACCGTGGTAGAATTCAGAGTTGGAGACAGGTCCGTCACTAATGTGGTCCCCTTAAAAACACAACAAGTGAAGGCAACACTACACATGACAAGGAACTTGACAGACTTTAATGAGACACTAAAATTAACCAGGAAGTATAGGATGAGAACAGATGTGAGTGATTTAAACTAACAACACATAACGTATGGAATCTTGCAAACATGAATAAAATAAACTAGCCACACAAACTGAACCGAACAAAAAAAGCAGGAACAAAGAGATATCACTATCAAAAAAAAATGCAGGACGATAGACAAAAAGCAGACGGACTGATCAAAAGATAAAAAAATAAAATAAAAAAAAACAGACAAAACAAAAATAGAGGAATTGATTCTATCCTTCGTTCACAATAATGGACGGGCCTCAAATGAATCTCTTTAAGTGTGAATTTGGTGTCAAGCCTGTCGTGTTTCAGAGGTCATGCAACTGTATCTGACATAGAACTCTGCAAAAAGACAGGTTTGTTTGTTTTATTCTCATGGGCTTTGGGTACCTTAAAACAAAAGTCTTGTGTACAGTGGCAGAATTCAGAGTTGGAGACAGGTCCGTCACTAATGTGGTCCCCTTAAAAACACAACATGGTTCTGGCAACAGAAGACAACCCTCCCGGTTTGAATGTGATTTCCAGCATAATTGTAGCTAGCGTTAGCATGTGATATGATATGATATGATATGATATATTACTTTATTAGTCAGCTTACGCTGAAATTTGTCTTGCGACAACAGCATGTATGCAACATATATTCACACATTTGACATAGACACCAGAGACAGAAAAACAAGACACAGAAATTCCATACATAGAGACATGAAGACAGGGACAAAGTCCACCACCCCGCTTATCCCTGGCCCAACTCCTGATTAAGCCTTAAGGTCGACTGGTAGACAAAAGACCTTTTTAGTCTGACCTTATTGTATGCTTATTGTAAAAACGTAATAAAAACAAAATGTATGTCCACTCTGGGGCTTAAGAATTTGTACATTAAGAAGGAGAAGAAGACCTTTATTGATCCCACGGTGATGTGGAAATTTGCATTAAATCATAGATACACACACACACACACACACACACACACACACACACACACACACACAAATGAAAATCTGAGTTATGATTGATTGGGAAAGATTTTTTTTTCCAACTGTGAGCAGAGCAACAATGTCACGGCCCTCATGCAGATGCATGACGACTTGTGCAATAAAGTTGGAGCAGAAACAAAAAAGCGTCCTAAACTCCCCCTAAAAAACAAAATTCAATCAAAACTTACAGAAGTATAAGCCATTGAAAATACTTTAGACTAACACAGAGCATTTGAGATGACAACCTGACACCAGGCAACACACATGAAGGTAGGGGAACACAGGTGAGAACAGGAAGGAAGTCAGGGTATGAAATGAGAGGAAGAAAATAAACCAGATAAAACAAGAAGTGAAGGCAACACTACACATGACAAGGAACTTGACAGACTTTAATGAGACACGAAAAATAACCAGGAAGTATAGGATGAGAACAGATGTGAGTGATTTAAATAGACTGATCAAAAGATAAAAAATAAAAAAAGACAGACAAAACAAAAATTTAGATATTGATTCTATCTTTCTTTCACAAAAATGGACCCTGTTTCAGAGGTCATGCAACTGTATCTGACATAGAACTCTGCGAAAAGACGCAAGCAGCTTGTGTACCGTGGTAGAATTCAGAGTTGGAGACAGGTCCGTCACTAATGTGGTCCCCTTAAAAACACAACAAGTGAAGGCAACACTACACATGACAAGGAACTTGACAGACTTTAATGAGACACTAAAATTAACCAGGAAGTATAGGATGAGAACAGATGTGAGTGATTTAAACTAACAACACATAACGTATGGAATCTTGCAAACATGAATAAAATAAACTAGCCACACAAACTGAACCGAACAAAAAAAGCAGGAACAAAGAGATATCACTATCAAAAAAAAATGCAGGACGATAGACAAAAAGCAGACGGACTGATCAAAAGATAAAAAAAAATTTAAAAAAAACAGACAAAACAAAAATAGAGGAATTGATTCTATCCTTCGTTCACAAAAATGGACGGGCCTCAAATGAATCTCTTTAAGTGTGAATTTGGTGTCAAGCCTGTCGTGTTTCAGAGGTCATGCAACTGTATCTGACATAGAACTCTGTGAAAAGACAGGTTTGTTTGTTTTATTCTCATGGGCTTTGGGTACCTTAAAACAAAAGTCTTGTGTACAGTGGCAGAATTCAGAGTTGGAGACAGGTCCGTCACTAATGTGGTCCCCTTAAAAACACAACATGGTCCAACAATGTTTGAGCAAATGTTCAGTTGTTGCAGCAGTTGTGCTTTTAGGGCTGCAGACAAACATCCATACCATGTGGTTCTGCAGTACTGAAGAACACTCATAATAGCAGAAGTAAAAAACAAAAGAAGGATCTGTCTACTTGCACCAAAAGATCTTAAATGGCGAAGGAAGTAGATTCTCTGCTTTGTTTTCTTACACACTGATTCAATCTGGTCTTGCCATGACAAGAGATGATCAAATACTACTCCTAGATATGTATACAAACATACCTGGTTGATCTGTTCACCGTGAATAGCAATGGGAGATCTGTGTATCTCTGGTGGTGTACCCAAAACAATCTCTTCTGTCTTTTTTGTGTTAATGATGAGAGCGTCGTTATCACTCCATTCAACCACCTTATTTACTCTGTGTTGATGCAGTACAGGATCACCGGAACTATCTGACAGGGAAATTAAAACCGTGTCATCTGAGTACTTTAGAATGTGCTGGTCTGGTCCGGCAGTGCGACGTTCAGACAGACATTCCTCAGTACGACAGCTGTCAGTATAAAGGGTGAAGAGTATAGCTGAGCTTACGCACATGGGGAGCGCCAACATTAGTAGTTAATGCTGAAGAGAGGGTTTTGTTCACTTTCACTCTCTGTTCACTATTGGTGAGAAAAGAGGCATACCAGTGAATTAAGTATGGATTCAGTTCCAACTGTACCATCTTTGACACTGGTATATTCGACTGTATTGTATTGAAAGCTGAAGAAAAGTCTAAGAACAACACCCTTGCATGATTATCCTTAGACAGGTCTAGTGTTTGTGTAATTAATAATAATTGTGTTTTGTAATTAGGTGAGCGAGTGTGACAATAATAATAATAATAATAATAATAATAATGATAAACTTTTATTTGTACAGCGCTAAATCACAGCCAAAGGCGTCTCAAAGCGCTTTATACAATCAGAGAGAACCAACTGGGCCCCCGGAGCAAGCAAGACAACCGCAACCCAAGCAAACTGGCAGGGATCAACGTTGTCTTTAGTTATGCTAACAAGGTGTTGTAACAGTATTCTTTCAAGCGATCTCATAATCACTGAAGTGAGAGCTATGGGTCTTTAATCCTTGTGGGGTTTTTTTGGACATTGGATTTTGGGCAGTGGTTTTATATATGAGGTTTTCCAAGACAGAGGAATTGTATGTGTGTCTACAAAGGTTTGGAATATTGGTTGCCACACTGGAGCCAACTCAGATAATGTAATTCTGTGTGAGGGGGCAAGTGTTACAGCCTTCAAGATTTCAGTGCACTTGATTGCAGTGCAATGATTCGAATCTGGCAAAGAAAGTATTGGTGCTACAAAGTATGTCCAGCTCATTCACTTGCCTTATGATTGCATTGAATTCAACAACATTCTTCTTGCTAGCTCAGTGTAATGGCTTTGCATTCAAATCCCATGAAGGGGGTGGAATGATTGGGATAAAGGTTGTGATGAGGTGGAGCTCAGAAGCCTTTTTTCTTTCATTTATTTGTCTGTGCAGGTATTTGTCATGTGCTCAGCTATGTCCACTAGCGGTGAACGAATTTCGTTCATTGCCACATGATCCATTCAGACTGAAGACCCTTGCCATTCTGTGCAAGGTACTGAGGCAACAAAGGAGATGCAAATGTGACGCGACAGTGACAGGAAGCCAGACAGCAAGAGGATCCACCCTCAGCCTAGCGAGCCACAGCACGACATTCAGCTTCGGTTATGAGGTGAGACGTTCTCTGTTTCATTTAAAAAATATTAACTTCTCAATTATTTATATTTTTTTCAATATGATATATTATTAGTAGTAGTAGTAGGAGGAGGAGGAGGAGGAGGAGTAGGAGTAGTAGTTGTTGTCTTGGTAGAAGTACTACTACCACTACTGCTACTACTACTACTGCTACTGCTACTGCTACTACTACTACTACTACTACTACTACTACTACTGCTACTACTACTACTACTGCTACTGCTACTGCTACTACTACTGCTACTACTACTACTACTACTGCTACTACTACTACTACTGCTACTGTTACTACTACTGCTACTGCTACTGCTACTGCTACTAATAATAATAATAATAATAATAATAATAATAATAATAATAATAATAATAACAATAAAAATAGTAATAATAATAATAATAATAATTAGCTCCTCTTCGTTTCCAGCTGCAGTGCCATTGCAACTAACCATCAAATTTGTATTAAAATTTACATGATCTAAATTTAATGCTGCCGGGGGTAAATTCACTTTTAAAAAATAGAGAGTGGTCACTAAGGAGGCAAGAGGTTTTAACTTCTTCACAGCTCTGACCCTGGTTACAGATAAAAGTGGGTGAAACGAGAAAAAAAACAGGCATGTGAACATACAAGATGTGATTCATGTTTCAGAATGCTGACGAACCAAACAAACCAAACGGAAGAGGAGGGGGACTCCTTCTCCTGCTACAGCCCCTCAGTCACAGGCTACCGTTACTTTGCCGTGCTGTGGGGCTGCGTCGTGACCGTCACCGGCACAGCGGGGAACCTGATGACCGTCTTTGCCTTCGCCTCCAACTCGCACCTGAGGACGCGCTTCAACGTGCTCATCGTCAACCTGGCGGCAGCCGACCTGCTGTACTGCACCCTCCTGCAGCCCATCTCGGTGGACTCCTACCTCCACCTTAGGTGGCGCTGCAGCGCGCTCTGGTGCAGGATCTTCGGCCTGCTCCTCTTCCTCTCCAACAGCGTCTCCATCATCACCCTCTGTCTGATCGCGGCCAGCCGATACCTGCTGGTGACCAGGAGGACCGTGTTTGACCGTGTCTTCTCCAACGGCGGGCTCGTCCTGCTGCTGACCTCCACCTGGGGCTTCGGCCTCATCAGCTTCGGCCCGCTCTGGCCCGTCTACGTGTTTGTGCCGCAGGTGTGCACCTGCAGCTTCCATCGCACCAGGGGTCGCCCCTACAGCTCCATCCTGCTGTTTTTCTACTTTTTCGTGGGCCTGCTGTGCGTGGGCATGTTCTACCTGCTCATCTACAGGCAGGTGCGGATCTCGGCGAGGGCTCTCCTCCGCTACAGGATCAGCCGCCGCTCGTCTAGGAAGAAACCTGCGCCCGCGGTGGAGGGAACTGACTGCAGCGGCGTCACCGGCTCCTGGAAGGTCGAGTGGAGCAGCCAGACTGACCTCAGCCAGACGACGGATGACAACGACACAGAGAAACGAGTCCCGCCCGCTGCCACAGTGGTCAGCAAACCCATTCCCACAGGCATCCCACAGACGCCCGTCCTGCCAACCACCACCTCCTCTCACTCTGCGACCCCTGCGGACAGCAGTGACGTCAAGCGGGTGACACGCATGTGCTTCATCATGTTTCTGTGTTTTGTCTTCTGTTATATGCCCTTCCTGTTGGTCAACGTGTTTGACAAAAACAACCGTGCCCCGCAGGTCCTGCACATGTTCTGCGCAAACCTAACATGGCTGAACAGCTGTATAAACCCGGTGCTCTACGCCGTGATGAACAGACAGTTTCGACAGGCGTACCGCGTGCTGCTCACCAGGGCCGCCGCGCCGTTCACCTGCCTCTGGGCCAGGTGTCAAGCACACAGAGATCCTGAACAGTAGCAGAGGGGTGTCATGGAAAATGCATCAGCATTATCGGATTTCAGAAAATAAACATGTAACTTCTTCCGAGTCAGCAGCACGATCTCGTTAGTTCATGCAAATCTCTTCTTTCTCCCTGCCTGTACAACTACAAGCCATATCGGGCTCCTGAAAACCCTGTCAGTAACGGCAGCAAACGCACACCGCTCAGTGCTTATGATTGTTTAGCCTGCTAAATTAGCCTGTACTGTTTCGGTTTTGCCTTGCAAATCGATGGTGCTTTCATTGCATCTACCATTTCATTGTCTACTTGGTCGAAATCTATTGCTCGCTGCTGTGCTGAAACGGTGGCACGTGCAGGGAACCAGTGTGTTGTGGCACCGATCGATGTTGTAAAACTACGACATCTAGTGTTGAAATTATACCGCTCCTTTCACCCATGCCTATGTTCCGCCGTGACGCAAAACTGAGCAATCTATTTGCGCAAGGCAACAGTTGCAATGGAAGCTTACACATGACCACTGTCAACATCAAAGTTTCTTCGACGGCAAAAGGGATAGAAAAATGCTGTTATCGTTCAAAAGCTAATTTTGTCAAAATGAGTCCGTGTTGCAAAACATGTTGAAGCGGCATCGTATCCCTGAATCCCTGTGTGCCAACCCTGTTGTTTGTAGTCACGCGTGTAAAACATTCATTCATTCATTCATTCATCTTCGATACCCGCTTATTCCTATTCAGGGTCACAGGGGTCTGCTGGAGCCTCTCCCAGCTGTCTTAGGGCGAAGGCAGGGTGACACCCTGTACAAGTCGCCAGTTCATCGCAGGGCCACATAGAGACAAACAACCATTCACACTCACATGCACACCTACGGACAATTTAGAATGTTCAATTGACCTCACATGCATGTTTTTGGAGTGTGGGAGGAAGCCGGAGAACCCGGAGAGAACCCACGCAGACACAGGGAGAACATGCAAACTCCACACAGAAAGGTCCCAGGCCCCGGCCCCGGAATCAAACCCACGAACTTCTTGCTGTGAGGCGGCAGCGCTAACCACTGCACCACCGTGTCGCCGCATTTAAAACAGTTCAAAGTAAACATAAGTATGTTTTGATTGTTATATTCAAAGTAAGAAAAATAACACAGTCACAGAATCAGCACCTCAGTCTGTATGAGATTCAGTCATTCAGGAAGTTTCAACCCTGTATGTTTCAACTCCACTGAGTGTATGAGCCCAAATCTACATGCTCACGTGATCTGGACTCCTCTTTCACTTCTTGTTAAATAATCTAAGAGTTATTTTTAAGATAAACCTCATGAGATAGTTCATCAATGGAGTTCTAGCAAAGGAAAATAATAGACCACCCAAACCTGCTTTCTTTTTTAACGATCCCAACATGTATTTTTCAAAAATACATACAATAGTAGGGGCTAGTAAACCTGTTTAGGGGGCAATATAGTGACAGTACGAAGTCAGCTAGAATATAGAAATTGTTCTTATAGCAACATTGTTAGATGCTGTAACATACTGCACAGAAGTAAATGAAAAAACACGTTACATTGCCAGCAATACTAAAATCCTATAAAACTAAACGGCAACTACTGAGGCCTTGTGTCATTTTATGACACAAATGGAACTTATATAGATGTGTTTTCGTCTCCAAAAATCACTGACTTTTTATTTGTTTATAACTAATTGATTGGCAATATTTATGGTTATCCTCAGACACAATTTAGTATAAAATTGACACAAAGGAAAGAAGCCCCATGATTTTAATGACATGCCTTATGAGGAAAACACTTAGCACAGACACATAATAAATAAATAATAGTAAAACAAATTGGCATGATCAAATTTGCATTGATAAATGTTGGTTTTGTCAAAACTTCTTCTCAAATACATTGCTCTGTTTTTTCCATATTTTGCCCAGTCAGTACGGTTGAAATACATCTTAATTAACGAACTTGAGATAATACCACCAAAACCAAGAGCAGTTGATGACAGTAAAAGGAATCTAGTGAAAATGCCTGGAAGAAAAGAAAAACCACTTTCCATAAAAGAGCAGTCATTCTTACAACACTGAATAAAAACTGGAAATTTTAAAGTACACCGCTGATTTCAGAGTCCATAAACAGAATATAAAATGGCGAGAAGGTGTTGTGCTCATGAGAATGAACTGGAGGCAATGTTATGATACACGGTTATGAGATCTGGTTCTACTCTAGACTGCTAAAATGAAAGAGTGAAGTGATGTGATAATTCTTTAAAAGTACCCTCGGCAGCTTATAAGAAAATGTCTCCACTTGGCTGCAACAGTGAGCCATTGAACCCAAGATATGGGAAGTCTTGCAGCGCATGGTCACACAGTATGTCGTCTAAGCCATTAAGGTCAATGGCGTTTTGAATCAGCAAATCATCCTCTGGGGCTGCAGTGGTTCCAGGTAGCATGGGGTCATAGTGATATAATTCCAGGGTTGAGTTAAGAGGAGGGGAGTTCCCATCTTGTTCTGAAAACAG
The DNA here is from genome assembly GCF_046127955.1 of Nelusetta ayraudi. NCBI lineage: Eukaryota > Metazoa > Chordata > Actinopteri > Tetraodontiformes > Monacanthidae > Nelusetta > Nelusetta ayraudi. Next base: position 4,134,451 of record NW_027466100.1, on the reverse strand, counting down.
AGCGAGAGACAAAAGACAGGGTTTCTGCCGTTAGCTTCGTGTCGCTTATCAATGGCGCAAATTCCCTGAGGAGGAGTGAACCAATCAGGTTTGTTATACAGGGAGAAAAAAGGACATTGGAGAGTGAAAATAAATGGCATGCAAACTGAGGGACGTGGATTAGACTACAGAATTAAGATATTGGTACATGCACTGTTTTGTTTTGTTGTTTGTTTGTTTGTTTGTTTTTTACTGATTTTGTGTGTTTTTCCATCAACGTTCCACTTTTCTTTAATTTCAGAAAAGATTCATTGTGCCAATTTCCTTCAGAAAAGTGGTCATCCAAAATCAATCAAACAGTAAGAGGCTGCTCCAAGACAACACAACAAACAAACAAAAAATGGAACAGGGCCATAAATAAAGAAGCCACAATGACATCGTGCAAAAACAATATTACATCATAATACCATCACCTACTGGATAAGAGCAGTATTATATCAATTTGAACCATTCCTGAAAAAAAGGAATGCCAGAATGTCCAGCACAGTCGACACTCTTATTGCATTCTTCAAGGCTGAAATAGCTTTTTTTCAAAAGCTAGCAGCGCAAACCTGCCAGCGTGGAAAGGAAGCCTTGTTTTTTGTTTTTTTTTGCCAAGCACTAAATGTGTGCACTGGATTCAATAGATTATAGTGCTCTGTGTGTTCCTCTTTGAGTCAGTGGTGGTTGACGATGACCGTGAAAGACTTTTTAACGAGCTATGTAGGGAAACAGAAAGAGGTTAAGAGGAAAATATGGTTGTATGAAGTCAACATAGTAAAATGTTGTTTCCACGCATGCATGAAATCATAGTGCTGTCGATGTTGGCATCGACATTGGCGGGGTATTATTGTAGTCAAGACAGACAGTGATGATTATGTTCTCCGTTTCCCATCCGTGCATGAATCCCCCCACCACTCGCAGCCACAGCCAAGACAGAGCATTTTCCGAGTCTAATGTAGAACCAAAATCTATTTAGGTTGTTTAGCTCATAGCCCAAATCAATTTAGGATCAATTTAGTGATGCACCAAGCAGAATATTGTGGCGATCGAGAGAGAGAGAGAGAGAGAGAGAGAGAGAGAGATAGCGAGAGCAAGGGAAAGATCCCCAAAGCTCTCGGCGAGGGCTCTCCTCCGCTACAGGATCAGCCGCCGCTCGTCTAGGAAGAAACCTGCGCCCGCGGTGGAGGGAACTGACTGCAGCGGCGTCACCGGCTCCTGGAAGGTCGAGTGGAGCAGCCAGACTGACCTCAGCCAGACGACGGATGACAACGACGCAGAGAAACGAGTCCCGCCCGCTGCCACAGTGGTCAGCAAACCCATTCCCACAGGCATCCCACAGACGCCCGTCCTGCCAACCACCACCTCCTCTCACTCTGCGACCCCTGCGGACAGCAGTGACGTCAAGCGGGTGACACGCATGTGCTTCATCATGTTTCTGTGTTTTGTCTTCTGTTATATGCCCTTCCTGTTGGTCAACGTGTTTGACAAAAACAACCGTGCCCCGCAGGTCCTGCACATGTTCTGCGCAAACCTAACATGGCTGAACAGCTGTATAAACCCGGTGCTCTACGCCGTGATGAACAGACAGTTTCGACAGGCGTACCGCGTGCTGCTCACCAGGGCCGCCGCGCCGTTCACCTGCCTCTGGGCCAGGTGTCAAGCACACAGAGATCCTGAACAGTAGCAGAGGGGTGTCATGGAAAATGCATCAGCATTATCGGATTTCAGAAAATAAACATGTAACTTCTTCCGAGTCAGCAGCACGATCTCGTTAGTTCATGCAAATCTCTTCTTTCTCCCTGCCTGTACAACTACAAGCCATATCGGGCTCCTGAAAACCCTGTCAGTAACGGCAGCAAACGCACACCGCTCAGTGCTTATGATTGTTTAGCCTGCTAAATTAGCCTGTACTGTTTCGGTTTTGCCTTGCAAATCGATGGTGCTTTCATTGCATCTACCATTTCATTGTCTACTTGGTCGAAATCTATTGCTCGCTGCTGTGCTGAAACGGTGGCACGTGCAGGGAACCAGTGTGTTGTGGCACCGATCGATGTTGTAAAACTACGACATCTAGTGTTGAAATTATACCGCTCCTTTCACCCATGCCTATGTTCCGCCGTGACGCAAAACTGAGCAATCTATTTGCGCAAGGCAACAGTTGCAATGGAAGCTTACACATGACCACTGTCAACATCAAAGTTTCTTCGACGGCAAAAGGGATTGAAAAATGCTGTTATTGTTCAAAAGCTAATTTTGTCAAAATGAGTCCGTGTTGCAAAACATGTTGAAGCGGCATCGTATCCCTGAATCCCTGTGTGCCAACCCTGTTGTTTGTAGTCACGCGTGTAAAACATTCATTCATTCATTCATTCATCTTCGATACCCGCTTATTCCTATTCAGGATCACAGGGGTCTGCTGGAGCCTCTCCCAGCTGTCTTAGGGCGAAGGCAGGGTGACACCCTGTACAAGTCGCCAGTTCATCGCAGGGCCACATAGAGACAAACAACCATTCACACTCACATGCACACCTACGGACAATTTAGAATGTTCAATTGACCTCACATGCATGTTTTTGGAGTGTGGGAGGAAGCCGGAGAACCCGGAGAGAACCCACGCAGACACAGGGAGAACATGCAAACTCCACACAGAAAGGTCCCAGGCCCCGGCCCCGGAATCGAACCCACGAACTTCTTGCTGTGAGGCGGCAGCGCTAACCACTGCACCACCGTGTCGCCGCATTTAAAACAGTTCAAAGTAAACATAAGTATGTTTTGATTGTTATATTCAAAGTAAGAAAAATAACACAGTCACAGAATCAGCACCTCAGTCTGTATGAGATTCAGTCATTCAGGAAGTTTCAACCCTGTATGTTTCAACTCCACTGAGTGTATGAGCCCAAATCTACATGCTCACGTGATCTGGACTCCTCTTTCACTTCTTGTTAAATAATCTAAGAGTTATTTTTAAGATAAACCTCATGAGATAGTTCATCAATGGAGTTCTAGCAAAGGAAAATAATAGACCACCCAAACCTGCTTTCTTTTTTAACGATCCCAACATGTATTTTTCAAAAATACATACAATATTAGGGGCTAGTAAACCTGTTTAGGGGGCAATATAGTGACAGTACGAAGTCAGCTAGAATATAGAAATTGTTCTTATAGCAACATTGTTAGATGCTGTAACATACTGCACAGAAGTAAATGAAAAAACACGTTACATTGCCAGCAATACTAAAATCCTATAAAACTAAACGGCAACTACTGAGGCCTTGTGTCATTTTATGACACAAATGGAACTTATATAGATGTGTTTTCGTCTCCAAAAATCACTGACTTTTTATTTGTTTATAACTAATTGATTGGCAATATTTATGGTTATCCTCAGACACAATTTAGTATAAAATTGACACAAAGGAAAGAAGCCCCATGATTTTAATGACATGCCTTATGAGGAAAACACTTAGCACAGACACATAATAAATAAATAATAGTAAAACAAATTGGCATGATCAAATTTGCATTGATAAATGTTGGTTTTGTCAAAACTTCTTCTCAAATACATTGCTCTGTTTTTTCCATATTTTGCCCAGTCAGTACGGTTGAAATACATCTTAATTAACGAACTTGAGATAATACCACCAAAACCAAGAGCAGTTGATGACAGTAAAAGGAATCTAGTGAAAATGCCTGGAAGAAAAGAAAAACCGCTTTCCATAAAAGAGCAGTCATTCTTACAACACTGAATAAAAACTGGAAATTTTAAAGTACACCGCTGATTTCAGAGTCCATAAACAGAATATAAAATGGCGAGAAGGTGTTGTGCTCATGAGAATGAACTGGAGGCAATGTTATGATACACGGTTATGAGATCTGGTTCTACTCTAGACTGCTAAAATGAAAGAGTGAAGTGATGTGATAATTCTTTAAAAGTACCCTCGGCAGCTTATAAGAAAATGTCTCCACTTGGCTGCAACAGTGAGCCATTGAACCCAAGATATGGGAAGTCTTGCAGCGCATGGTCACACAGTATGTCGTCTAAGCCATTAAGGTCAATGGCGTTTTGAATCAGCAAATCATCCTCTGGGGCTGCAGTGGTTCCAGGTAGCATGGGGTCATAGTGATATAATTCCAGGGTTGAGTTAAGAGGAGGGGAGTTCCCATCTTGTTCTGAAAACAGAGCGAGAGACAAAAGACAGGGTTTCTGCCGTTAGCTTCGTGTCGCTTATCAATGGCGCAAATTCCCTGAGGAGGAGTGAACCAATCAGGTTTGTTATACAGGGAGAAAAAAGGACATTGGAGAGTGAAAATAAATGGCATGCAAACTGAGGGACGTGGATTAGACTACAGAATTAAGATATTGGTACATGCACTGTTTTGTTTTGTTGTTTGTTTGTTTGTTTGTTTTTTACTGATTTTGTGTGTTTTTCCATCAACGTTCCACTTTTCTTTAATTTCAGAAAAGATTCATTGTGCCAATTTCCTTCAGAAAAGTGGTCATCCAAAATCAATCAAACAGTAAGAGGCTGCTCCAAGACAACACAACAAACAAACAAAAAATGGAACAGGGCCATAAATAAAGAAGCCACAATGACATCGTGCAAAAACAATATTACATCATAATACCATCACCTACTGGATAAGAGCAGTATTATATCAATTTGAACCATTCCTGAAAAAAAGGAATGCCAGAATGTCCAGCACAGTCGACACTCTTATTGCATTCTTCAAGGCTGAAATAGCTTTTTTTCAAAAGCTAGCAGCGCAAACCTGCCAGCGTGGAAAGGAAGCCTTGTTTTTTGTTTTTTTTTGCCAAGCACTAAATGTGTGCACTGGATTCAATAGATTATAGTGCTCTGTGTGTTCCTCTTTGAGTCAGTGGTGGTTGACGATGACCGTGAAAGACTTTTTAACGAGCTATGTAGGGAAACAGAAAGAGGTTAAGAGGAAAATATGGTTGTATGAAGTCAACATAGTAAAATGTTGTTTCCACGCATGCATGAAATCATAGTGCTGTCGATGTTGGCATCGACATTGGCGGGGTATTATTGTAGTCAAGACAGACAGTGATGATTATGTTCTCCGTTTCCCATCCGTGCATGAATCCCCCCACCACTCGCAGCCACAGCCAAGACAGAGCATTTTCCGAGTCTAATGTAGAACCAAAATCTATTTAGGTTGTTTAGCTCATAGCCCAAATCAATTTAGGATCAATTTAGTGATGCACCAAGCAGAATATTGTGGCGATCGAGAGAGAGAGAGAGAGAGAGAGAGAGAGAGAGATAGCGAGAGCAAGGGAAAGATCCCCAAAGCTGTAAAAAAAAAAAAATCGTTTGATTCGTTAGTTTCTGCTCAGTTCAACAACGGATACACGATGGATTTAGAAGGTGCAGCCCCAAAGGATTTAAGGTACAAAAAAAAATATATTATCTCCCAATTATGGAGAATATATCCAGACAACATTTCCCCCCAGGCCAGAAGAGGAGAGAGGGCAGCGCTGAGCATGGTGATGAAGAGGGGCTGATTTTGGTCGTTGGGTTGGAGGGTTTCAGCTGGACGGGAGAGCAAGGGGAGCCGTGACCTACCAGCTGCCTCTCCATACAGGCCATTCATTGGCTCCTGGCCTTCACCCCCACCCATGTCGTCAGACATGGGTGACATAGCTTCCAGTGTGATCCTACATGACCAATGACAAACAGTCATTACAACCCATTGCTCACACATACAAAAGGGAACTGGTAAGATGCCTCTCGTATGCAGCCAGCACCGATTTTAGTCAGCCGTTTTAGCGGACTGCTTCAATAGAACACGGGGTATTATTTTTGTTTCATCCAAACAGATGCAAACAGTCAGCCTGGACAAAGCAGCTGATGTACTTACTCCTTTGTGACAAACGCCAACTTGGTTTTGATGTACTCTTTGTAAGGGCTCTGATCTAAAAGACAATACGTTTATGATGTTACATTTAATGCATTCTTTTCAAACCCTTTTAGTTTGCTGTAATCCAGCTCAGTAGCTGTTGAAATGACGCAATCCCGCTCTTACCTCTGGCCTTGTTAGAGTAGTATTTTCCAAAGGCTTCGTCTCTAGGACTGTTGGGGTACAGGTACAGCAGTGGATTTTCTGGGACATTTCCGACTTCCAAGATCAGAAAATTTCTGATGATTTCGTGGAAGGGGATCTGGGAGAGGTCGACTTTAGTGAAGGGCTGCACTGTGTTCACCTCAGGCTCCCCTACAAATAAAAATGGTTGAATTGTTTTTGTTAGGGGAAAAAAAAAGCTAGTTTGGAATTTTGTATTTCTAGCTGCCATCATGTAGCATTTTTCAATCGTTGAACGGAAAAAGAAATCTGACCGTTCATGTCGATGTCCACCCAGGAGAAGGTGATTCCTCCGACGACACTTTCACTGAAGCGCAGCATGAATGTGCCTCGTTGTTTCTTCTTCAGGAGAGACTTCTCTTTGGCTTTGGTCACAAAGCCGATGATGTGGCTACGGTGGAGGTGCACCATCGTTAGAAAAAGAGAAGCTTCTCACGTTGACCAGATGTGAGTATGTGACGGAGCTAAGCCACTGCATTTACGCAATAAAATCGACGATGCTGGCAAAACATACCCATCTTTCCATATGTCTTCAAGGTAGGTTTTTACCAACGCTAAGATGCCATCAAACCACACCCAGAAAGTGTCAGGAGGATTTTCCTGTTACAGCAAAAGGGAGTTATTCAAGTTATCAATTCTCACATCTGTCCTTAGGTCCATTCTCCGTCACCTTCTCCTGCACGCTGGGTGAAGGTTAAGTGTGTAATATTTGGAGAGTTTGAGAGGAAACAGCGACATCAAATGGTTACATTTTAGACTGCAGCGCTCACCCTCTCACCCTTTGGTTTATATATTCCCTGTGTGAACTTACCTTGCAAAACTTTGACCAGGGAACTTTGCAGCTTTCATAATTCTGTTTCTTTCCTGGTGGGTAACAAAATACATGGAAATATAATGTAGGTTTTATTTATTCACCAAAATGCTATGAAAAGATACTATGGATATGGCTGAACGATACTTCTTATCATTTGAGTATTTAAGTAAGGTGGCATTTACCAAAGATCCTGTGAGCAATCATGTCCAGCTGGCTGTCATCTAGACCGCGTTTAGTGGCAGAGAAAAACTGCCAGCTGAGCATCTCTCCAAACTGCGGCCAAAACGCCACAGGACAGTTGGCGAAGAACCGGATGTCCTGTGAAAAACAAAGGCGTGTCAGCACATACGCAGTAATGGTTAAGAGTAGCTGTGAAAAATGCCAAATGGTTTGTGGTGGCCGTCTCTTGCCTTGGTGTCCACGCTGATCATGTTGAACCAAAGGACGGACGCCCAGGCACTCTGCTGCTGGCTGGAATTAGAGATGATGACCACTGGGAGGGAGGAGGCCTACATTTTGTCACAGGAAAGACAAGTTCGTAAGAACCCACCAGACACAAATCCAAGTAGAGACACGTGGAAGTCATGAGACTTCCTTTAAGGAAAAGGTTCAATGCAAACCTGCAGGGCAATATCCAAGCCTTTATGCTGAAATACAGTGTTAAAGCAGATGATGTGTAGCTCCTCTGTGACACTGAGGGAAATCTGTCAAAGCAAACACATGCACGTCGTAATTATTTGACTGTTTATGGCACCGTATTATTCACCTTATGTGCATCTGTTTGGATGACTCACATTATACGACAAGAGTCAACAGGCTCTCACTGAAAGTCTGTGCAAAAGGTTGTATTTTTGTTGCTGTGCCAGATTTGTTGTACTCACCTCACCGCCACTTTTCCCACCAGCGCCACACTTCTGCTCCTTCAGTGTCTGCACACAAGCAGTGATCTACATGTTTAGCCTGTGTATTCAGCCTAGCAAAACAGCATATTAATTGCCTTTTTCTAAAATGCTGGTTTCTCACTTACAAGATGTCTGAAGTCTGCCACCATGCCTCCGCACTGACTCTCCGTCATGTTCAAGGCCTTGACGGTGGTTCCCAGGACATTAAACCGGCGATACCTGGCAAAGACCACGAAAACAAATCCACATTGAAAGATAAAAGGGGAGTACAGCTTTTTCAGGAAATGATACATTTTATGGCCAGTCCTGACAAAGACCAAGAGGGGAGGAAAGATTCCTGGGGTCGGAAAAACATCGTAACTCACCCTTTCATCTGGGGTGCCCCCCTAATTTCAAGGAGAAAAACAGAGCGTGAGCAAACAGCCGGGACTTGTGCTTGTATTGTTAGACGAGTGGAGGGCAAAGTTACAGCAGCACAAAGAAGAGAAGTCGTCTCACCTGTCCAGAGACACGTTCACTTTCATGGAGTGGTTCAGCTCAGGGAATTTAACCAGGAGTCTGAAAATAGATATATATATATCAGAAAAACCACTAGGAGCTGGGAAATATCAAGATCTAACGTTGCCTTATCAGCTCAAGGATTGCTGAAAATTACACTATGATCATGTAATGCATGTACTTTCACAAATACACGCACACATGCGTAGAGAAAAAAAAATTCAGACCTTAACAAATAGTAATGTGGCGATTATCAGTGATGCACTGACCTGGTCTTGACAGAAAACTGCACATTTGTTCTGAGCACCAGGGGTCCTCTTCCCTGAGGCATGGATGGCTGAGTCTCAACCACAAAAGAACTTGCACAAGAGAAAATGAAGTAAGCATTTTTTTTTTCCCAAGTGAAAAAGAACTTAAAAGAACTCTGGGATTTGCAAGACTTTCTTAAAAGTGACACCTCTTGAGGACATCCTCTAAAAGTGTGTCTGCTCTCTTCTTCAGTGTAGGGTTTTCGGCCGCCAGTGGATCATTTGCGTAAGACAGTTTTCCAACCAGCTCATCCATCTTACACAGAAAATCTCGGACCTGAAACAAACTCAGTGCCACACAAGTGAACCTGAGTGAAACAAAGGGGATCATTTAATTAACGGTCTTCATTTCATCAATAAGAACATTTCCCGATTTAAATTGCTTATTGGCAAAAAACACTGAACACATATTATCTTGCCACACAAGAAGTGGTGTTCAGACCTCCAACACACACATACACACACGCACGCAAGCACATAAACGCCACATAATGTATTGTGTGTGTGTGTGTGTGTGTGTGTGAATGTGTGTACGTCTTGCAATGCTTTTCGTGTTCATGTTCAAACTGAGTATGACAGAAAATGTAAACACAATTTAAACACAAAAATATGTCACCATTAGTGTGGTATCTAATCTGTGTGTTAAAAGACTTAAATCAGGCTTTTAGGCTGTGCAGACTGGGATCTTTCTTGTGTCACTGCCTGCTCCCAACTACAACAGTGTGTGCAAGTCTGTGTGTCGCTGGCTTTACTAACTCACCAGTCCTCTAACCGAGAGAGACTAACACTGTCTGGAGCCCCGATGCACGCCTTCTGTTGCCTCCTCTGCCACTCAACCAGTTCCTTCTTCACTAGTATGTCAATCAGGTCCTCTGACTTGTCCAGAAGCTTGGTTATTCCAGAAAGTGTGTTCTGTGATAGTGGATGGTAAAGCACAAAAAAGAAAAAGAAAAAAAAAAAGGTTAGAATGAATAGATAAGCATTCTTTTAATGACATCAATCAAACTAATAAATATATTGCCTTACCTTTCTACATGCATTCAGGTTGTTGATTGGAACTTGAAAACGTTTCTCTTGTTCTTTCTTCGCGGCCTCTGCTGTCATCGCTGCAGTACATTTCCACAGTTGATTTACAGTTTCCATTTGAGACGAGCCAAAAAAAAGAAGAAAAAAAAACATGTAGCAATGAATCACGTCATGTCTTTTTTACCAACCCCGAGATAATCTATGCAAGAACACTATTTAAATATTACCTTCCATTCTGAAGGTTTGGTATTTAAAGTCAAATTCATCTTGCTGCTCCTCCAGGCAGATGATTGCACGTTCCATGCACTATGATGGAAAAATATAGGATAAGCCGACACAGACTATGCAAATGCATGAGCATAAGATATCAACACAATCTGCACCTGCACGTCATTCCGGAAGCCAGCCATTTTCCGTTCAAGGTCCTGCTGACCACTGATCTCCATGGCTTCGGGCTCAATTTGTAGGGCCCGGACCTGAGATGAAGAACAGAGGCAGTAAAGGTATGTGAAATAAAAAGTGTACGAGTAAAATAATGGTAGCTGAGTCTGAGATACAGTTAAAACTATTTCAAATGCTGCAATCTTTGCAGTGACTAATATGCACACTTAACGTCAGTCTCAATAAATTAAAGACATAATATAAAACACCAAAATAAATAAAATAAATAAATAAATATGCAAACTGAAAAACATTCTGAATAGAAACTTGATTAACTTACTGACCCCACATTTGATAGGTCTCACTATCTGACGTGCAGTGTCACCACACCCAGTAGTTTACTCGAGGAAGTAGGACATCTTTCCTTATTTCATTGCATGGTGAATGTGCATTTTGTATTGTGTATTTGATAACTTGTTTTTTTCATTTCTAGTTCTGAGAGGCACTGATGATTGGAATGCACTTCCTGAAATGACTTTAAGGATCATGGCAACAGGCCAATTTAAAAAAAAAAAAAAAAAAGTTTAACAATACCATATATTTTTCTTCCCTTTAATGAAAATGCTATGAGTTTAACTTCATGATAAATAGTTTGTGGAAAGTTTAGCTCCTACCTTCTCATCGAGACCAGCATTCAACAAGATTTCTTTCTCTTTCTCCAAAAACCAGTGAATTGTGCTCGCCAGGCCACACGGATCATCCTGGTATAGCTGCCAAGGGGGAAGTCAGACCGATCTCAGAGTCAGTGCCACATCAAAAAGGTGTCAAAATTGTGTGCATGATTTATTAGGTTTTCCATGGTCTAGCACAGGGGTGGGCAAACATTTTTTGCAGTCTTCCAGCTTTGAAGCTTTTAAGAGACTCCTAAAGGAGTGGATTAGGAACAACCATGTCTGTAAACATGAGGAAACATTTTTATCTCCCTTAGCACCTTTTATACTCTCGCACTTTACAGCAGTCGCCTCTTCCTTTTGGACCCAGTCTCAGATAGTACTGGTCACTTTGTGAGCTATGTTGGGTATGTCTTGTTATAATTGCGTACTTATATTGTGTATGACTTGTTATTTCTTTCCCTCTTTTTATCCAAGCTTTCACTTTGTTGTGTTTTGTATGCTCTACTGTAAACATCAACCTGCCAAGGGGGACTACAGAAACAGAACAAACTAGCCTATGGCTATAATCTGATATATTTACATTATTATGTGTTGTCCCTTTAAACTAACTAAATAAAAAATAATTAAAAAAAAATATCGACCCCTTGATGCTGTCAACTTCCCAACAACCTGTTTCCTCAAACCTGAAAGTTTTGCTTGTAGCGCCTGATGTTGTGCTTCAGTAAGAACGACTCCTCTTGGACAAAGCGACTGTGTTGAATGTCCAAATTCTCCAACAGAACCTGGAACAGCACCATTGCCAAATCATGATCCCGGGATGCTCGTTTCCTAGAAGTGGGAGTCGGGGGGGGGGGGGGGGGGGGGGGGGTTGCGGGGTTGATAAATCAATAATACGAGTTCCAAATAAACACTTGAACAATCAAAACAAGTATTAAACCCCTCTTTGACTGTTACATTAAATTACATATTAGGAAGTTGGGCTCTTTACCAATCCTGGTTCTCTATCCAAGCTGCTAGGTAGTGGCGAACGTCCATGGGAAGAGCATCCCGGTCGTAGAGCTCGTCCAGCCGATGTGAGTATCCATTGGTCAACTGCCGGAGCTTTTCCCACTGCGCCATCCTGCGACGTACGCCCACAGCAACGAAACGTCAGTAAGTGTCGCGCGCTCAACTATGACAGCGACAACGGTTCCAGTTCCCCCCACCAAAATCTGAATCGTTTCTTCGTCGCATTCTCGCAACTCGCACAACTGAGGAAGTGTCGGTGAACCGCGACTACCTGTTTGGACTTGCTCGGAGCACTTTGGCTGGTTGGCTGTTGTTGTCAACAAGCCTGCTCTTCAGAATTCAAGTCAAGACTGCGTTTAAGAAAAAATAACAACCGCTTACCTTCACATACACACACAGGGAATTCGAGTCGACTCACAAATATCCTGTTAACACGTAATTAAATTTCGGGAAATTGCATTGCCCGGTTTAATGCAAGATAGCGTCAGCTGCTGCTGCTGCTGATATAACAAGCGTCGGTCCAACAGAGTAATAACGTGTTAATGTTGTTTCCCGTGTCACCCACTTCACGTTCTGTGTCCTATTGGACATCTGCTTGTCCCGCCCGCGCTGAACTTCCGTGTCTCAGCACAGCAGCCATTTTGGCTCTGGAAACACTCACGTTTGAGCAACGTCAGAGCCGAAATGTGTGCGCCAGGTCCTTTAGTTTCTCCTTGGTTAAAAAGCACCGGCTTCATTGGTTGAGCGACGTAACGATAGGCTGCACTGATTGGTAAATTAACCTGTCAATCTGCAATGTGGCTCTATGACGCACAAAATCGAAACTTACGGCGTCCCTGCAATGATTTCCCGAGAATCGGGGAGGCATGTGACAAATTTATGTATATCCGCTGTTTATTCTGTATTGGAAAAGTGAATAAAGTTGTCTAAAACCAAAATTTTAGCACAACTTATTTTATTTTCTTTGAAAAGATAAAGCGCCATGTTTTTTTTTGTTATGTTTTGTTTTTAAATATATCTTTATTAAATACCAAACTTTGAGTGTATCACTTTTTTCATTCCACTTTTTCTCTCTTTTAAATCTGTGACAATAAAGCATCCAACAATTGTATGGCTACCCAAGTCAAATATAAGATACTGTTGTGTGATATCGTTGACATGAATTTGCATTTTGAGTCAAACGTGAAAATTACAATTATTTTCCATTTACAGAAAACCCCTAAACCTAACTCTAACCCTAACCTTCCCCCCATAAATTGACATGATATATTTCATATATCACTGCTCACCTTTCTTCTTGTAGTTTGTCTTTATTTTTTAATTAAATCGATTTTGTTGAATTGATTTTATTTTTGTTTTGCTATTGGGCCAAGTTTAGTTTATCTTAATCAATCTCGTGTTGGATTGATTGCCTGGATGAAAATAGTTTGCCATGTCATGAAAGAGTGTATTGACAAGGTTGATATGGCAATAAAATATATCTTGTATCTTGAATTTAGGGACCTAATTTGTGGGTTGTCTGTGTATCAATTTAACCTGCAGCATAAAGAGCAAATGTGGACAGAGCAGTTCTCTGGAAGGAGCATGTAGAGCAGTTTTAAACATGACACTTGTGGTCCATGGGAAACGTTTCAAGGCTTTCTGCACAACGAGAGGATGAAAGGTCGCCTCCCTACTGATAGCGGAAGAAAGAGTGCTCATTAAGCATAAATCTCTGCTCAAAGTTTATGGCATCATTAAAGAAAATATATATCTCAAACAAAGTAGGAAAATGAAGCCTCACAGACTCCAAGAAAGGATGTAGCCCTCTTAGCTGAGTCTGCAGCCAGTGAAATGAAGCCATAAAGCTCTGACTCTCCAAACACCTTTACCAGTAGTGTAACAATGAATTTCCTTATCCAGAAATCTATGGTCAAAGAAGGTGCAGGGGCCATGAATCTGACACATCAGTGGAAGACATGTCAAGACTGACCCTGAATTTACAAGCCGTCAGGGAGGAAGGACTTGGTGATAAATAATTTCACACTTTTTCCTTTATTTAGCATATATTTAACTTTATTGCAATGAAAACAAAAATACAAAATTGTAAACTGTAGTTTACACTGGAGGTGACAGGCATGAGGAAATATCTGGATGTGTACAGGACCATAAACAGTACAAAAGACACAAAAGTCTTGAGGGATTTCCTGAGGCCAGCCAGCACTGTCATTTTCAACTAAACACAAGAGTTATACTTCTTCAAGCAAAAGCTTTCTTTAAAGCTTGTTACCTAATCTCTATTTACACATTACTGGGCTTTTTTTGTAACCAATGTATTACAGCGATCGATTTATTAAATACAAATTCATGCATTATACATAAAGTCCCATATGGGACAAATATGGTACCCCTTCATTTACATTTATAATGCCTTTACACATTGTACGTAGATTATGATTCACAAAGAAAAACTAGCTCCCCTATTCAAACTTAAGCCCACCATTTTAGTATTTACATCAAAAGACTATTTTCTTCAAACAAAAAAACAAACAAAAAAACAAAAACTATTCGACGGTGAAGACGCCGTCCTCCGAACTGAACTGGTTCACCAGCAGGTCCCCTTCTTGCCTCATGGAGTTGAGCAGGTACTTGACTCCGGCCTTCACGCCGGTCTTCACCCCTGCGCCCAGGGCGTAGCCTGCCACCCCGACGGTGCCCCCCGTGGCCACGATGAGTGCGTCGGTGCCCAGATCGACGGCACTGAGCAGCGCCCTCTCCTTTGCCGTGTCGGAGCAGTTGACCGAGGCATAGTAGACGGCTGTGCCCAGGCTGTAGAGAGTGCTGACGGCGGGGATCCACTCCACCACTCTGAACACGCGCTCCTCACTTTGGTTGATGCAGTTCCTCTGGGGACTTCGTCTCATCCTCCTGCCCCCCAAGGCAGCACCACCCTCCTCCTCCTCAAGGTGGCACCGTTGGATCCAGCAGTCGGATGCCGATGGTAGGACACGGCTCCCTTTCTTCAACACCACCTGGTACCGGCCGGGTTCGAGGGCTCCTCCTCCGGTCACACCGCCACACACAGTTCCCAAGCCCTCGCAGGTTCTCACAGCCTCACCCAGATCTCCCGTGCCTGTTCCCACACCCGTCCCCACCAGGACGGCCCCGTTGACTCTGGTCCAACCCTCACAGTGCCCTTCCTGCTGGTCTTCTCCTGCCACTGCCAGCTGCTGGATGTTAAACATGAGTGCATCCATGCGTTGTTCTCCTTCTTTATTGCTTCCTCCAGTCTGGGCGGTCTTTGAAGCAGAGTGGCTCATCTTCTTCTCTATGAGGTCTTCTAACTCCATCAAGAGCTCCTCTGTATCCCCGATTCCAAGCAGATGGTACAATTTGAGCACGAGGGTCTGCGCCTCCTGTGGGCAGCCTGCCACCACCAGCACAGGCACTAGAGAGAAGCCCAGCACCTCTTGAGGGAACATGGAGGGCGACGGGTCATCCAAACTGCTGGCAGAGAGCAGTTCCTTACAGCTGACATTCCCCCGCATGAGTAGATGATCTTGAATCTGGCCCTGAAGCTTCTCCGTCAGGTTTGATATCATACGTGCGGCAGACTCGATCAGCTCCTCCGTCTCCTTGGCGGACAGCTCGGAACCAGACTCGCCTTTTGATATCAGCGCAGGAAGATGTTCTCGATCAGCCTTTCCTTCAACATGGCTCTTGGTGGGTCGCGCTGTCAGAGGAGATGGCATTAGGCACAAAGCCTGCTCGGTCAGCAGCAGCTGCATCATGATCAGCCACTTCAACTTCGGGGACATGCTGGTACTTTTTCCACAGCCTTTTTGTAACTCCTAAGATAAGTACCTGAAACAGAGACGCATAAATAATAAAAGCTTAAACCACAACCTGGTAGTTCTGTTTACAACTTAAATTTGTCACTATTATGGTGGATTCTTCAGGTTGCAGCAGTGAAGTGTGGATGTTGAAGGAATCCTCGGTGACACCGACTTGATTGCATAAAAACAGGTTTATTACAAAGAAGTCAGAAATCAAACAGGCGTCGAGAAAGGCCGTGGAGATTGTGTGTCCAGATGCGCAGAAGCTCTCACTATCTCTCCGAGGATAGTTAGCACATCATCTCCTTATACCCACAGGTCTCGCCACACACCATATACGGAGGACAAAGAAGCAATTATAACATAAAAGGTGAAAGGAAGGGAAAGATACTGGCCAGAGTTGCAACCTTCCAAGGGCAGGTCGCCTAATACAGAAGCTGCAGGTGCAGGGTCAAAGCTTCAGACACTGCTCTATCAACCCAGTTTCCCAGTGCCAGTGCTTCATCTTTCAGTCAGGCTCCAGGTGAGTAGCTTCACATAATAAACTATGCAAAAAAGCTAAACTTTTTAGCCTTTCGTTTACAAACCACTGACAAAAATACTGAGTTTTCATTTGCATCCTGCAAAAACCTTCTTATGCCGTTCACATGTGTGGATTGAAGAAAAACAATGTGGCCTCAGAGGGCTGAACCAGTTGGAGCTGTTGTCGATAACACTGGAAGAGGCATAGTTGTATTTTGTGAGATCACAAAGGGACACTAGCCAGCACTGAGTGTTAGTCGGAGACATTTTATAAAAAGGAGAACAATTCAAAGAAAAAAAGAAATAAAGTCTAAACTCTGTGCAGGTTAAAGCTTTAAAGCTATAGACACATACTGGCAATATAAGTTATATTAACAGACATTTGGCAATGTAAAATCTTGCATAATATGGGACCTTTGATTCATTCTTATATCATGCAATATGTTAAGACATTAAAGGGAAAATAGCTCTATTATTTTTTAGCACAGTGATGTTCAAGTCATTCGAATGCACCCATATTGTACATTAATACATTCACATTTTTATCAAGTCTGTCTGCAAAAATGGTCCAATGTAGATTAACATTCACACATTAAAAGTAAATACACCTCTATCACGTACATAATAAAATCCTGCTTGTCATTAGCAGTGGGTCAAAACTAAATACGTATATTTGGAAATATTCCTCATCAGTTTTACCACTGACAGAGCAACACCATCCTAATACAGTGCGTCCATTGCCAACCTGATAAAAAAAAATTACACACACTCGCTTCACCTTGCAATCAACACAACTAAAAATAGCAACGCTGCTCTGCTCAAAACTTCATATTTTAAGTGCATCTCTTCATCCTGTGGCAGCTGTGCCTCTCACCTACCTCATGAGTAGAGTGTGCTGAACTCCACAGTGCTACAGTGAGACCAAAATGGCTTCAGCATGAGTGAGCCTTGTTGTTTTCCCTTTACGCCTGTCTTTTATCCCCCAAAAAACGTGTATTCCCTCTTCCCTCTTCATTCCCGCTGCCTCCAATGAGAGTCTCTCTGACTATCCCACAGCCCTCCCTCCGTCTCATCCGTCTCTCAGCCCCCTCTCCTCTTTGGCCTCATTGCTCAACAGGGAGATCTGGGCCTGAATATTGATTCACGTGGGGGAAAGTCCATGTGTTTTTAAGCGCTTTTGTTTGTCTTCCCTGCGATCCCCATCCCTCTGCTGCCTCTCTCCCTCTCTCTCTCAGTGGGTTTTTGTTTCTGACCCAGATACTTAAAAGAAATCTTGCCGCATGCCGTGACACATGTATCTCCTACACAGCCGAGACAAGTGAGGAAAACAGTGGGTTATCCGAGGTAAAGACTCGGCTCTTTTATATCCAGAAGCCAACTTCGTGATGGGTGCAATCTTTGTTGCTGCAAATTTATTTCCATCTAAGCGCTAGCCTCTACAAACGTCTTTTTAAAAGGGCTTCTTTTACACTCCGTGGCCCTATTCACTCACACTATAGAAACTGTTGGCACATGTCCACGTCTTTCATCACACCACTCAATAGCCTGTGCAGAGTACATTGTCTATGTTTCCCGAAGGTATGCACCTTCAACATGTAAGCTTTTCGGGGACACAGCTAAGTAGAAGCCATTTAGATTTTTCTTTTCTTTTTATATCAAATATTGCCTTTTTGTAACAAATATTTAAGAAGAAATAATTAACCACTGCAATATTATGTATTTTTGTTAACAAGGATACATCACAGTATAGGTTGTATACAATCACTGGCAAAAATAAATAAATCATCTCAACAAAAATGGTTAGTCGTGTTATTTATTTATTTATTTTTTTAAATACTTAGGTAATTCATATGTTTTTGTTGTTGGCTTTCATTTTGTTGTGACACCATTCAGTTGTGAGCCACTTCCTTTAAAAGAACACACTTTTCCATCATGACCATAATTCAAAAATGAAATTGATCAAGCATTATCAAACCATGATATATGGAAACCAGAAAGGAGGTCTTACTGTAATTCTCTCCACATGCTCTGTGATCTCACCTGTTTCATTCCTCTTGGATGAAGCTGCAAAAGTGTGTGAGTCATTTGGTATAAAAGCCAAGTTGACTGTCTCATTGTAATTAAGAAGAATTGGCACTAGTTGTTAAAAGCATGAACAACCCCTGTGGAGTCCAATCATGATGAACAACATGCTGGAGTCACGTGCTGACACCTTTCCATCAGGGTTAGATTCCTCAGGGTGGAAACTCATTTGCATGAGCCACAACTCGGGATGTGAAACAACAACTCTCTACGAGGAGTTGTTGTTGACAGTTGTAGACAAGACAGCGTGTCTGTCGTCTGGGTTGCTGCAAAAGGTGGTTTCCTTACAAGCAGAGTTCACAGAAATTAATGCAAACATTAATTTTACCACTACAACACACACACACACACACACATACACACACACACATACCTCAAATTCATGTACGTGAAGAAAAAAAGTTGAAGTTTTGAGGAACTCAACAAACAAAAACAAAAAAAGTCAAAATAAAGTTGGTCGACTCCATGTACCACAGATGTGAAGCAGTCATCAGAAACCGTGGCTGGGTTGCTGCAAAAGGTGGTTTCCCGCTGACTTTTACACAGACATGGTTATACAAGCAGAGTTCAGCAGAGTTCACAGAAATTAATGCAAGCATTAAGTTTACCACTACATTCCCCCCTTTGATAGCAACGCGATCACAATTTAAACGAGCTATCCGGATTTCACCATCCTGGGTAACAGGTTTTCAGCAAAAAGCATCATTAAGTTCAAACATAATCGTCTTGGTCACTGTCGGGAGGAAATGGCAATGTGTCGTTAAAAGCGGGTTCGTCCTCCACTCTAGGCAGAAGGCGATAGTGCACAAACGCTCCTGCTATAGCCTTTTGAACCAAGTACTTTACGAGAGGTATGCTTACTAATTTTCTATACGTCAAGACTACGTGTTGTGGTGGGATTACTACTGTGGCTACGTGGGTTGTTCCTGTTGATCTCCTGAAACTAACGTGTAGGGTGCAATTGGGTCCTTGTCCTGGCCACGCTGCCGCCTCCGCAACGTGAACTTCTCCGTCTTCTGTTCTCGTCAGGGCCAGGTGGATGACCAGCATCAGAGGTCTTTCGTTGGAGTGAAGCGTTTCGATCTCACCATTCACTCAGCTGCTCCCTCCCCTCTGGTCGTCTCGCTGTCTGGGCCTGGGGCAGTGGACACTCGCTTGCAGTGGCTGGCGTGGACCCACGTGGCTCGTTCAGCGACCTTCACGGCGGTGTAGGTGGTGAAGAGGACCTGGTATGGGCCTTGCCAACGGTTGGAGCGCCAATGCTTCCTCCTGTGGTCCTTGACAAGGACGAAGTCGCCGGGTTGCAGATCGTGGAGTGGCTCCTGTGCTGCAGCTGGAAGAGCTTCTTTCACCTGGGTCCTGACACCTGCGAGTTAGGATGATAACTTAGCACAATAAGTCAACATGGTGTCCTCGCAGAGGGCCGTGGACGGGAGGGGTCCTGTTCCAACGTTTGGTGGAGCTGCGAACAGAATCTCAAATGGGCTTAGGTTAGCGCGTGCGCGTCGCCTCATCCGCATGTACATCAGCACAATTGGGAGGGCTTTTGGCCATATCAGACCCGTTTCTTCACAGCACTTCATCAGTTTGGACTTGATAGTGCCATTTTCTCTTTCCACCGCTCCTCCGCTGGCCGGGTGGTAGGCGCAGTGGGTCCTCATGTCTATCCCTAACAGTTCTCCTATCTGCCTTATCTCCCGAGTTGCAAAATGTGATCCATTGTCAGAGGAAATTTTAGTGGGGATTCCCCATCTTGGTAATATGTCTGTGAGTAACGCCTTAGCTACGTCATTTGCCGATTGTGAGGAGCATGGAAATGCTTCAACCCACTTTGACCACATATCTACCATTACTAGACAGTATTTCTTTCCCCCTGCTGGTGTTAATTCAATGAAATCCATCATTAAGTGTTCAAACGGTTTCGTTGGGGGAGGATGGGCGGCTTGGTCAGTAACATGCACTGCTCTTCTTGTGTTGCATCGTGCACAAATTAAACAGGAACTACAATATTTAGCTGCTGCTACTGTGGAACCCTTCGTGAACCATGTCTGGCTTAGTTGGTCTAACATCCCCCCTTTTGACACATGGTCTAGTCCGTGTGTCAACTTACAAAACGCTTGGAAGAAATGTTTTGGGAGGCATGATTTGCCATTTGGTCCTACCCATACACCATCAGTGTAGGCCGCTCCGCTCCGCTTCCAGGCCAGCCTTTCATCGGGAGTCGCGAAGGCTTGCATGTCCACAAGCGAGGCTGGGCTCGTGGCCGGCAGTGATACAGCCGTGGTTGTTGTGCAGGGCTTCATGGCAGCTGCTTTAGCTGCCATGTCGGCTGCAGCATTCCCCTTAGCCACAGGGTCGTTGGCCTTAGTGTGGGCTGCACATTTGCAGACGGCTATCTGTGACGGGAGAAGAATAGCATCTAGCAAGTTAGCAATCAATGCATGATTCAGAATGGGTTTACCATCAGACTTGAGAAATTTCCTATGTCGCCAGAGGGTGCCAAAATCATGTACCACACCAAACGCATAGCGAGAGTCCGTGTGTACTGTTGCTTTCTGTCCCTTCGCTAGTTTGCAGGCTTCTGTGAGGGCCACCAGCTCCGCTGCTTGTGCTGAGAAGTGGCTGGGAAGTGAACCTGAAAGGAGAACTTCGGTGTCAGAACATACAGCATAGCCAACTCTATTGGTCCCCTTCTCATCTCTGGAGGCAGATCCATCTGAGTAGAGAACAAAGTCAGGGTTGGTTAGTGGTTGGTCAGACAAGTCGGGTCTTGGCGAACAGGTCAGTTCCAGTTCAGCAAGGCAGTCGTGAGGGTCTCCGTCACCTGGAGTCGGTAGGAGTGACGCTGGGTTTAAGGTTGTACATCTCTGTACCGTGACATTTGGCATTTCTAATAAGCAAGTGTGATATCTCAGGTACCTGGCTGCAGATAGATGAGACGTGCGCTGTTCATGCAGAATCAGAGAAACTGAATGGGGTACCAGCAAGGTCAGTTGGGCGTTGCCCATGATGTCGCGGGAAGTGCAGAGTGCACGCTCCGCTGCTGCAACTGCTCGGAGGCATCGCGGCAAGCCTGCAGCTACAGCGCCTAATTTCGCCGAAAAGTAAGCGACTGGGCGTTGTCTTCCACCATGCTCCTGGAGCAGGACAGAGGACATACAACCGTCCTTTTCATCCACAGTTTGAGTGAATGGTCGCTGAGGGTCCTGAGCAGGCGCACTTTGGAGGGCCTTTTTTAGATCTGTGAAAGCATCTACTGCTTCCGGTGTCCACGTCAATTCTGTAGACATTGGGCCCGTGCTCGGTACGATATCTCGGAGTGGCCTTTCCCTTGCAGAATAATTTGGGATAAAGGCTCTGCAATACCCTAGCAACCCCAGGAATGAGAGCATCTGCTTCTTCGTGCGTGGCTTTGGAATCTTACTGGCTGCCTCGGTTCTAGATGGGGCCACTGCCTTTGATGCTGCTGAGAGAACATGAGCAAGAAATGTTACTGTCGTCTGGCAATACTGTAGCTTTTTTAGGCTAGCCTTATGGCCCTCGGCGGCGAGGTGTTTGAGTAATGCGAGTGTGTCTGCTTTACACTGCTCTTCAGACGGGGCAGCGATCAAAAGGTCATCCACATATTGTAGCAGTGCCGTCCCCGGGCTTAACTGCAGGGGTTCGAGGGATTGGGCCAGTGCTGCATTGTAGATGGTTGGTGACTCACAGTACCCCTGGGGTAACCTGGTAAAGGTGTAACCTTTCCCTTGGAACTGGAATGTGAACCAAAACTGAGAACTCGGGTGTATTGGAACGCAAAAAAATGCGTTTGACAAATCCACGACGATGTAATGTGTGGTTGCTGGGGGTACCTGTGAGAGTATTGTGTGCGGGTTGGGCACATTTGGAGTTCTTTGTTGTACAGCCGCATTCACAGCCCTCAGATCTTGTACAAATCCCCAATCGTCTTTGACAGGCGGGGGCTTGGACTTTTTCACAGGCAACATTGGTGTTCTCACTGGTGAGTCAGCACACGGGACGATTACGCCCTTTTTCAGCAGGGAGTTAAAAACAGGGGTTATACCTTCAACTGCTTCTGGTTTCAATGGGTACTGTTGCTGACACGGTCGGTGGTCAGATTTAGGGGTGATAGTTACTGGTTGAACACCTCTTATAAGTCCCACATCATACGCGCCATCAGCCCACAGCTGCTTTGGCACGCTGTTCAAATCCGGTGGGAGGGATAGGGCAACTGCAGTAATGCATCCCTCCTGTTCTGCACAATACAGCGAGCGTTCTGCTGGAACCTGGACATCTACATGTCGCGAATAGGCATCAAGCCCAGGTGAATGAGATACTTGCGGTTTGTCGGGTAATGGCCTCCAGTCAGCCGCTTCTTGGCAGGTTTTGACAAAAGGTCCCAAGTCCTTCCACGCGTCCTGTCGACCTTTGGTCAGGGACACGTGCAGGGCTGAACCTTCTACCTGGAAAAACTATATTTGGTTCTTTGTCAACATTACAGACACAGCGGATTTATCCCAGGACCAATACAGTGTTTTCAATTGCAGCATGTCTTCCGGTTTTGATAAGAACTCGTCATCATACTCTGGTGAGAATTCTTCCGAAACGTGTGCTGTACAGTGTAGCTTACCAGGTTGCATAGGAACAGCAGTGGGTGGGACTGCTTCCTTTGCTGTCTGTAAGATCTTAGCACCTTCTGTTCCCAAGAGCAGTCACTGGTAGATCCACAAAGGCCTCTCCTCGGCTGTCTGGAACATGGTGTGAGTAACTCCCACATCTGCGCGAACCACCTCGAGACCTTCTGGTCCTGGGACAAGGCTAAGACCCAGCTGAAGGAGAAGATCTCGACCCAAAAGGTTAATAGGACACTGATGTGACATTAGAAAGCTATGCTTAAACATCACTCCTCCCACTAAGGAGGTGGATAAGGGTTCAGAAAACATTTCTTTAACTGGTTGTCCTGACACACCAATCGAGTAAATCGATCTTCCACTCAGTTTTACTTCAGGTAAATGTGAGTGCTGTATAACCGAATGTGTGGCTCCTGAATCTGCTAAAAACACAATGTCTTTTCCTTTTATTCTAACCTTGATTTGAGGTAACCTTTCAAAAGCCTCATTATTCATATACATAGCATAAGTGCCTTTCCTTAGCTCTGCAGCTGAGGTGGATGGGCCTAGTGGGGTGTGCGTGTGGTTAATAGCAAAAAGCGGGTCTTCATTGCCGGCGCAAGCATGTGTGAAAATAGAAGTATCACTTCCCTTTCTCACTCCTCCATTTGGGGAGGTGGCGCTGTCAGGTGGTCAGTCAGCTTGCTGATGTTGCTGCTGGCTGTGATCGGCCTCTCTCCGCTCGTAGCTTCGATCTCCTCTTCCTCTTCCTCGGCCACGTCCTCGTCCACGTCCCCTGTGGTTGGGGCGTTTCTGGGGGCAGTCCTTTGCCCAATGGTCGTTGCTTCCGCAGATGAAGCATTCACCTCCTCCTCCGCCTTGTTGTCGTCCTCTTCCTTCTGGGCGGATCCGAGCCACCGCCTGCATCATGGTGAGCTGGGCGGCAGCTGTTGCCTTTCGCTCCGCCGCCTCTTTCTTTTCACCCTGGGCGGCGCGTCGTTCCATGGCGTGACTGGCGTGGTCCGTCAGGACGGCCAGGCGGGCGTGCTTCCACCCTATGCAGGATTGCATAGGGTGGAGCAATGGGCGCAGCAACAATGCTCCAGGGGGTCATGTTGGCGGTTGAGCTTGAGGCTGAGGTGGCCTCCGCACCGGCCCTTCCAGGAGGGTGGGGTCGTCCCATCACATGAGGGAAGGATACAGCGGGTTATATGGCGGGAGTGTGTTCGGCTGCGCGGGTGGGTGTTTGTCGCGTGTGTGTGTGTGTGTTTGCTGTCTTCTTTCTCTTCTGCTTTCCCTTGTCTCGCTTTTCCCTCTCTAATCCCTGCCTCCTTTTGCCACACTTCTAGGCACTTAAAATGCCTCCTCATTCTTTCAACATCCTTACGCTTTACCTTCTACTCTTTCAACATTTCTTTCTCCTTCTTTTCTAGGCTGCTTTTTAGTGTTTCTAACTGATTTAGACTCATGCTTCCCCCCTTTGGGAATCCATGGTCTTCCTCCCATTCCCCAACGCATGCGCAACTCTCAGGACCATGTTTTCTCCTCATATCTCTTACTATTGGACTAAACTCAGACTCTGGGGGGCCCATGGAGTTTCCTCCTGGTCCTCTGGCACCGCGCTTCGCCGAGCATTGGTCGCCGTCAGTACTACTAGTACTTTGACTATTCCCCATTATGTCCTACCCTTTGTTTGTTGGCCAACCCCTTCAGACACAGACGTCTCTGTGAATTCTTATTTCGTTATAGTACAAACAAGATAAAAACTTGTGAATCCTTATTTCGTTATAGTACAAACAGGATAAAAAACTTTTAACGTCCCTAGTTTAGAGATAGGAAGAGGAAACTTGCCTTTTCTTGACTTAGACGTCTCTAATTTCCTTTTGGAGGTTTCTGTTTGATCCCGCGAGACCGATCCAGGCCGACGCTCACACCGAACCCCCTCTCTCAATTTTTCTCAGAGGTTTTGGGGAAGACTTCCTCGAGTCCTGGTTGATCAATCTTTCGGCTGGCGCTGGGTGGACGGGTCGTCGGGGATCCTGTTCGTGACGCCAAGTTCTGTCGTGGAAATTATTGGAGACGTTTACTCAAAAGGAATAAAACTAAGTCAAGATCAGCGCTGGTCTCAGTGAGAGTTTATTACAGCTGGGAGCACACAGACAGAATTGCTGAAAATGCTCACCGGACACTGGTGAGCAAGACATTTAAGTACACACCAGCGCAATGGGGGAGTGGCTGCACCTTCAGAGATAACGGGGACTTGCAAGTTTGGACGGCAAGTTTGAGCAGCAGATAAGAATAACTGGAAAACGGGAACTAACAGTTTAGGGTACAGACTGCTCTTTTGGGGTGTGAAACAACAACTCTCTACAAGGAGTTGTTGTTGACAGTTGGAGACAAGACAGCGTGTCTGTCGTCTGGGTTGCTGCAAAAGGTGGTTTCCTGCTGACTTTTACACAGACATGGTTATACAGCGGAGCGGTTGTTCAGCAGAGTTCACAGAAATTAATGCAAGCATTAATTTTACCACTACAACACACACACACACACACACACACACACACACACCTCAAATTCATGTAAGTGAAGAAAAAAAGTTGAAGTTTTGAGGAACTCAACAAACAAAAAAAAGTCAAAATAAAGTTGGTCGACTCCATGTACCACAGATGTGAAGCAGTCATCAGAAACCGTGGTTATGCCACTAAATATTAGTTTGTTATGCTCAGGAAAGTTGAATCTTCAAGCATTTCTTAGTTTATACAGTACTTCTTTGAGTTTGTAAAGAAAGAGGTCAACACTGCTATTTTTTTGAACATTATATTTCTTGACTTTCTGTAAAATATTATCAAATTCAATGACTTTTTCTAATTTTCTTGCTTTGAAATAGAATGTGCAGTGTCCTTAATGCATTTGTGTTCATTAAATACAATTTATTTGAGGAATTTTGAAGTTTACTCACCTTTTTAAACCTTTTTAAACACCTTTTTAAACATACTGCTATTATTATGAACACAACTGTATATGCATATATATATATATATATATATATATATATATATATATATATATATATATATATATATATATATATATATATATATGTATATATATATATTTATATATATATATATATATATATATATATATATATATATATATATATATATATACACATATATTCTTATATGTATGAGACGGTTCTTGTAAATTAGAGAACCCTTCTGAGGGTTGAAAAAACCAAATTACTTTTATTATACTGCGAGTATATACTTTTCTTAATTGTATGTATGGGAAGTAAGTTAAGCTTTAATTAATTTAAAAACATAAATCAAGTCAAATTTAAATATTATACCTTTAATTGCTGCCAAAGCTTTCTGGAAACATTCCTGCTTTCAATGCACCTCAACTCTGCCCTCCTTCGCTGTGAGTGGACAGTGCGAACCACTGCGCCACCAAGTCGCCCCATATGTAATTATTTGAAAATAATAAAACAAGCATCAGTGGGCACATTGTTCCCATTGACCCCACCCTTATAAGCTCTCAGCCAATACCAACTCTACTGTGCCACACCAAGTCAAACAAGCCGCATCACTCTAAGTGCGAGAGTAAAGGTTTCCTTTGTTTATTTAGGTTGTTAACAAATTAAGCAGGAAGCAGTGTATCAAAGTCCTTAAAGTGTACAGAGATTTACAATTGCCAACTGGACATGTCTGTATTTACATTGATGTGGTTAAAATATCTTTTGAAGCTGTCAAGAAATGCTTTCAAGTTGAAATATTGGATAATTGTAATAAGTTGTCTCAAAAATATGGCACCAAGATAAAAACAGACGATAAAACACATAAAGTTGCAGTATGTGAAATGTATCAGATGCAAGGGATTGAGAAGATCTCCACCAGAACAGTACCTATAATTGGGGTGTTAGGCTAATCAAGAATATTTGTGTGATATTATAGTATGCAGCTGTTCTACTTTATTAAAGCATTAGGTAATGTCAAGCAAGCAAGGCTTTAAAATATTTCCTTTAAATGCATCTTCAGCACACAGATCATCTTGGTGTGATCAAAACCAATTTGCTCAAATTGCTCCTAAGCAGTGCGTCAGCTACTTTGAACACGCAGTGATAAAACAAAATGAAAAAATAAAGCATTCAGGCAATTTAATAGTTTGTCTTTCGAACAATCATTGTTCTTGAATAAAATATTTCCAAATCCTCTCTCCCTCTCTCGAACACATACACAAGAACACGCACGTACACGCACACACTAATGCATACAAGAGAAGAGAATCTCATTAAAATATCAGGAGCAATCAGAAGTTGTGTGTGTGCGTATCTGTGTGGTTATGTGTGTGTGTGTGTGTGTGTGTGGGTGTGGTGAGGATGGTGGATTGTGGTGTGGGTGGAGCTGACAAATTAGCTGAAGGTCTGCAATAATTGAGGTGGTGTAAAACTCTGTCAACAGAGAAACCGGAACAAACACAGCCTCATCAAATCCAGATTTAAACAGGAGGCAGGTAAGATTTACTTTATTTGCATGACACTACTGTTACACAGGAGACCAAAGACACTTAATAGTAAGCTTCAATGCAAGAAGCATATCTGCTGCAGCCAATCTGTTTCTGAGTAGAATTGTGTGTGTGAATGAATTAACTGGCCATTCATTTAAAACATTGCAATAGTCACATTTAAACCTATTTTTATAGCAGTATTGTAGTTCCTCAGTACTGGAACTACTGAACTGAGGTACAGGGCCATTAATGACAAGATGTTGTGATTCATGATGAAATATGCTGTCGTATATTGCTTTGAGTATTTCAGTCTAATAGTTGCTCACTAAGGTTAAGTAAGAACATTAATGCAAAAGGGCAGATATGAAATGAAATGTCAAGTTAACCCAAGTACCAACATTAGTCACATGTCAAATCACGTCTAGCATTTGTACCCAACTGTCACAGTGTACATTCAGCTACCATACTGAAGCTCTATGTTGATCTGATCCTCATGTACTGTATAAACTACACTTAAGCACCCCAAAACCCCACGTCAGAAGTCCCTGTAATCCGTTTTTTTCACATTTCAGAGGGACAGAGAGAAAATCAGGCTGCTGCACCTTCACGTCAGGGACGATGTTGGTCTTACTCGTCTTAGTTTCTGTGAGCTCCCTGTGTGCGCGGGACACCTGCAAAGCATCGCGAGAGGTGCAAACAAACACAAGCGCCATCTCAATGTGGCAAAGCAGAAGAATGATAAATTGTTTTTTATTCAGGCAAAGATCAAGAACAGTTTGACTGAGAATCCATTCACGGAGCTCAAGCAATATGAAGACATTGACTATGACAGCTTTGTGAGTTCAACGGGGAGAAGAGATGCTGCTCAGCCAATCGGTGAGTTATCGGTTTTGTAGTTTTGCAATCCACGGACTCACTCACTGTCGCTGGCCATCCACCCATTGCATGACTTTCTTTTGCAACACAGAGACATAACAGGTTTTTTGTTTTGTTTTTGTAAGTTTTAAATGAACTTGTATTGTTCTGTCAGAGAATTGCCCTTTGTCTCGTTTAAGGCAATGGAATCCTCTGCCCTCTGCAGGATGAATGGATCAAATCCCAGCTGCTCTGTTGACCAAGAGAATAAGTGAGTCATCTCAGTTAGTGCAACATACCAATTTGTCATAAAAGAATTATATTTTAAGCTAACTTGGCTCTAAGAGGAACCTTTCAGATCCTTTTGTTGGCTGTTTACTGATGGTTAAAGCTTCTGTAAAGTGCATAATAGGGTCAAACGGCTGTTTCACAAGTCGTTCAACTGTGAATAAACCGAGGAACAAAGAGGCATTTCAGCAAGTTCCTATTTCGTAAGAAGCAGGAAGGACTTGTCCTGGTGGTCAGGAGGATTCAACAGCAAGGAGACGCAAACTCACTCATGGGAAGCAGCGGTAAGAAATGCTCAGATGCATTCAAGTCAAGCTAAACAAATCTCTGTTTCTCAGTCTCTATTAAACTTCCTTCTTTCCATTTAGATTTTAACGCGTTGTGCACAAGACACCATCAGCAACAGTAAGATGGGGGGGAAAAAACTCTCAATATTGAACAATGTGTATGGGCCATTCTACTGTCACCGTCACCGCAGATCAATGGCATGTTACGTGAACGTGTATAAAAGTACAACTAAACAATGTGCAATAAAATATGTTTTTATTTATAGTGCTTAAAGTATCATTTGTAGAGACACGATCATGCACCCCAATCACATGTGCTTGCACTCACACAAACGTATTTAAACACTTTGCATTGACCCAATTAGCCAGTCAATGCCAGCATAAATACATTTTGAAATATAAATACAGTACTGTACACCTTTTCCTTCATTGTTAAACTTTCTGGGTAGATTGTCAAGGACTCAACGTTAGTACTATCACTGACATCAGGAGTCAGAAGATGTTTCTCCTCTAACAAACAGGTTTGCGGCCCGATGATACACAGTTAAGGAGGATCCACGGGGCCGTCGGTTGCCAAAGCAAACGGTTGATGATTGACAGGAATTTCAAAGGGGCTGAGTGATGGCCTGATCAAATGTTAATGAGGAGCAGAACACAGGGCATGCTGTGTGCGCGTGTGCAGAAGTAGAGTGTAAACACTTGGGTAAAAGGCATTCAAATGGGCACTGTCCCACACACATTTAATGTGGGGGGGTCAGGGGGTAAAATGTTTAAGTGGTTCATATAAATCCAATCTTTCTCATGTCATTTGATAAGCATCAATCTACAACAAAGATGATTTTCTGTTTGGTCACAGAGTAGTAAAATTACCATCAACAATACATTTAATTTCATATCATCTGTAATTTCAAAAAGAAAGAAGGTCCAGAACAAGCCCACCCCCTCCCAAAAAAAAATGGAAAAAAAAACAAACAAGAAACAATGTAGAAATTAAATCAAAGAAAAAAGGAAAACACCTGCAATAAAGAATAGGGATTGCTCAAAGGCCAAGATCACCACACTGAAGGGATTCAATGGAAAGGGATTCCGTCCGAAAGCATCACTCTCGTCATGGTAATCACACAGTGCAAGTTGCAAGTGTTGCTGATCACATGAGCATATACAATCTCATTTAACAAGGCACAAGCTGATGGTTCCGCTGGGAATAGTGAGGCAGAAATGGGTGTGTAACACCAGTTCCAGGAAGTGCAGTTTACGAAGGTATGACCCTTGGAAGGACTGGACTTTCAACACCTGAGGGCGTGTCAAACACCCAAGGCGGATCTAGACTATGTCAACAGGTCTGGGGATTCTACTGTCATCTTTGATATTTACCACAAACTGAACACAAGCATCGGTACGGAGGCACGAGAAGCACCAAGATACACTGCAGTTGGTCTTCCACCCTCATCCCTCACAAATATCTTTGGCTGACTTGTATAAATTCACATAGACTTCAAAGCGTCACGGCCACATCAATACAGCTTCACAAGCTAAAGAGAAACATGTGAACTATTAGAACTTTATGTAAATGTTGAATTAAATATTGACTGCTCGTTGTTAGCATTTAACTTGGGTTCTCAAGGCAGCAAGGTACAGCTGGAATTGTGAGGGAATCTTTGAGACAATGCCAAACCACCTTGTCAACAGGCCAAACAATGCAACTATTCACTTTATTGGGATTACTTGAGCTGTCAAGTCTTATTTGCTGAGGCATTAGTGTGAAAAGAGGAACTCGGTCTCTTTTCTGCTGATGCATTATTTCTGTCAGCTGTCCCATCAGCAAAGGACACATGAACATAATGCGTTGCTGTCCAAGGCACATAGTGCTCTGTGTGTGAAAAGAAGTCGAGCAAGTTTTAGATACACTTCTCTGTGGCAATGCTAGAACTCGATTTGGTGGGCAGACAACAATGAAACAAAAGAGAGAAAAGACAAAGTTCTAAATTTACCAAGATCCGCCTGCTGTTTGTTTTTTTCATTTTCTTTTTTCTTTTTTTTAAGAAAGTGCTTCAGTCGCTTTTCGAAAGAGTGCTGCTGACACACAGCCATTCCCAGTTGCAAAAGCAAACACACTAACCTCCAAACAAACATGAGGAACAGGATAAATGTCATAAATCAACTCAAGGTCAGAACCAGTGCTACCAGTGTGAAGTCACATCGAGCAGCAGTCATTCATGTGGACAACGCTCAGGAGACAATTCTATTTGGGCAACTTTTAAATCAAAATGAAACAGAGAAATATGAGCCAAGACCACTGGGACGGATAAACAAGACACCTTAAAACGATCCCTCAATTGATATGTTCCCTTAACGCACGTTGACAGAGTGTCAATCACTCACATCAAGATGCAGGAGGAATATCTGCAGCTTGTCTCTGCTGAGTTCTGGCCGGTTCAGCTCCTGCGCCCGGCTCTTTTTTATGAGCAGCCGATTCGTTCAGACCTTCTTCAGAATTATGGGAATTCGACTTCTCAGTGCCGAAGCCTTGCGGAACGGGTGGCTGAAAACGGTATCTGTATCCAAAGGCACGCAGGTGGTAAGTGTAATACTCCAATAAATACATGCTTGTGGCATCTACGTAGTGGAAGGACACTGACAAGTCAGAGCAGCACTGTGGTCCCTGAGGCAAAAACAAAGGAAGACGTGGTTACGAAAAATAAATTGGACGGAAAATTTGACAAGACCACTAACGGCCACAGACACAAAAGGAAAGTCACATATTTACCTCTACGATGGGATAGTAAGAGTAGCTCCAATACCAGAAGCTCTTTGGGTACTTGGCAGTGAGGTGCTGATCAGGAACAAACGGGTGGAAGGTCCCCCTTTGAAGGCTGTCTCTGGAGTCGCCCGCCACCACGCCCACCTTCTCCAAGCACTGTCCCAACGCAAGGTCCTCAATGGAGGACGTGTGTGTGCACGTTTCACTTTTGAACCCTTCCACGAACCGCTTGAGAGCCTCCTTGCTCAACACGTAGCCCGCTCCGCCGCTCATGTAGCCTTGCTTGACGTAGGGCTTGAACCGGCAGCCAAAGTAAATGGGCTCGTCGGGCGTGTGGTTGGCCAGGGACAGGCGCAGGTTGTCCACGACC
The DNA here is from genome assembly GCF_046127955.1 of Nelusetta ayraudi. NCBI lineage: Eukaryota > Metazoa > Chordata > Actinopteri > Tetraodontiformes > Monacanthidae > Nelusetta > Nelusetta ayraudi. The sequence continues at coordinate 4,102,615 of NW_027466100.1, read as the reverse complement.
ACGTACGTGTCGTCGTCCGCCTTGAGGAACCAGTCCGCCTCGTCGAAGTGATGCTCGTAGGCGTAGTGGAAGGCTCGAATGGTTTTCCAGTACAGCTGGTCCCTCCCCTCTTTGGTCCCGAGGCCCACGGTGGGGAAGTCGGGGTCGTCCACGGAGCTCATGAAGATCACCATGTTGCAGTGGCGAGTCCAGGTGGACTTGACGTGGCGAGCCTTCTTCTCCAAGTTGCTCGGCCCAGTCATCACCCAGCACAGGATCCGCACCTTTTTGTATAACTCATCAGCAATGTGGCTATCCTCGTCTGAAAACAGACACATAAACACGCAAAACATTTATCTTAAATCTAAGAATAAATGTGCGTATGAGTCACTACATTGAAAAAGCTATTTGATCCAACAAGACAACAGCAGTAAAAAGCATTTTAGGACTGGGGATTTAATTTTTTTTTTTTTTAAAGTTAAGAAAATCAGAATATTAAAACTTTTAGGTCAACCAAACCCCACAAGTAATAGTACACTGAAAACCTGGGCCACTGTAGATACTGATACGTAGATTCTGGGCCACTTGTAGACACTGATATGTAGATTAGGGGCCAATGTAGACACTGATATGTAGATGCTTGTTTTACACAATACCATTTTTATCAAAAATAAATCGTTTGGAGTAAGATTTGTCCAGACTTTTGGTCCAACCCTGTTTTACATGAAAACTATTAATTAAAAAGAATACATTCACTGAAAAGAAAAACTCCAGCGTGAATTCCATACTCATTGCACTCCATTCCAACATTATCTGCTTTCAATTAGCCCCCCCCCCCAAAAAAAAAACTTGGTTTGTTTGTTCATTTATTTAAATCAAATACATTAAATTCAATCTTAAGCAACAGAGTACCAACTGTGGCTCACCTAAGTGATGAGGGTGCTGCAGGTTAAAAAGAGCAGACCTTTCCTTTTTCCACATCTTTTCTTCCTCGAGAATTTGCTGCACCCGAAGTTTTTCGTAGGTGGCGGCCCGCTGCGCTGAGAGATTCCTCTCAAACCACACCTGCCGCAGGAACACGTACAAGGTGACGGTTCCCACCACGAAACCCGCGTAGAAATATAATCTGGAGCCCATGGCCTTCATGTTAGACCAGGTGTTTCGCCCTCGTCCAACTAATCAGCCGCTGAACGGAAGAGACACCGACTGCATGGACGCTTCCGCTGCCAAAATGACAAAACAATAAAGCTTTAAACTTTCAGTTAACTCTCGTGCTGGCGAGTGTCTGTTTAATGAGAAAGATCTAACCAGTGTTACAGAGACAGCCCACCTTTAAGGTGTGGTTTACTCACCAGCGGAATGGTTGAAGTCATACCAGCCGTTGTTTTGTTTTTTTTCTTTCTAAACGATCCGTTTCATCATCCGATAGGACGTCAGCTTTGAAAAGCGAAGGTCGAGCCTGTCGACACGTACTTCTCTATACGCCGGGTCGGTTAAGTTAGCACAACGAGCCACACAGGATTGTTGCTAACGGCTAATGCGGTATATATGTAGAAGGTAGAAGCGCGCACGCAAAAAATACGGACACCGCACCGAAACGACATCTGCTGTCAGTGGTATAATACCTCGCTCGTAGCCTGGGTGTCAAGGTGCTAAGGAGTTTTAGCTACCAGGATTTTCCGCCGTTTGATCGACACTAGCGTTTTCAAAATGTTTCGTCAGTGATGCATCAGTGTCTTCAAATCTAACACCAACATAGACACGTTAACAACGCCGATCATGCGAAACTGTACACTCGAGCAAGCTCAGCACTTTACTTTTTTTCTCTAGCGAGAAAAGAAAAAACGACTAACGGACGAGGTACTGTTACTATTTTGCCCCCACAACCACTACGATTTTGTGACTCGTTAACCTCCCTGACTGGGGCTTCCGTCCAGAAAAAGACTGCTTCCGGTCAAATATTTCAAAAGAAAAGCGTTGTCATCGAGACGTGCGTCTGTGTACACAGTCACGCCGGTGACGAAAGTAAAATCTCTGACGGATTAGCAAGGGATTATTTTTTAACGACTCCAAAGCCTTAACCGCGTGTTGCGCAATAACCGCAAAATACACGTGAGAATGGAGTTAAAAGCATATGGATTCTTAAAGCGGTCTTGGTTTCACCTGCCACGATTTGATCATATTTAGGTTCTCCTTTGCACAGAACATACATTCTCAAATCTAAAAACTGCTGGTAAATCAGACTTTCTCACAAAATTGTTATTCTGTTCTGGTTAAATGTTTAATTATGGGATATTTAACAAATGGCTGAATGCTCTCCACAATTTGGTGTTTCATTTGTTTTTATTTCAAAAACAAAAATTCTTTAAGTCATATACATAGACGACAGTAAAGATTAGACTTTATGGACCGCACAGGGAAACCAGTACGGTGGGGCCGTCTGGGTCCAACTAAAACAGAACAAGCCTCATCAGCAAGACTGGGGTCACAAAATCAAAATGTGCAGATTACTCGAAACTTTATGACAGGTCAATTCAAAAACATATTTACACAGGAATTATGTACATAAGGTGTTCCAAGTAGCCACCACTTTTCACAAACTATATAAATTAAGCCCTTTTAAATACACCTCTGGTGGTCATTAGAGTTTTCTGAATATTTATAGCAATGCAGTTTTCAGAAAAAAAAAACTTCAGCAGAAAACAAATTATAGGCAGCTTTTGTTTTACTTTTCAATGAAGATAACTATAGGCAGACCTAAGAGATCACAAAATGTGAAAATTATTAGATAAAAGAAAAAGAAAATCTGAAAAGTTCAAGAGTATGTGCACAAACTGTTTGATGGCAGAAATTAATTTCTTATTTTTCTAACCAGGGGTGGGGGGGGGCATTCAAAATAGAAAATCAAAGAAAAAGCCAAAACATTTGTCCTGCTTGTAGAGGTGCACACAGTTCCCTTAGGGCCTGATAGTTAATAACCTCTTCATCTAAGGTGGACATACCTGAATTACGGCTGACAATTTCAAAATCTGTTGAAGTGAGTCAGTAAATGTAATGAAATACCTACGAGACATCTTTATCTCTCACTTCAGAACAAACAAGCGAACCTGTCTGCCACGCCACAGCGGTGGCATACAGGTAGACTTTGCCCCCTAGCTCTCTACGCCCCTTAGCTCTCTCGGCTAAATCCCATTGAAAGGGGGAAAACATGAGATAACGCGGAACTTCATTTACATCCACAATTACATCTGAGAGGTTGCTCTATAACCGTGCAACACAGAACGGATGCAAGCCGAAGAGACGTACATACACACAGAGGCATTTTCTACATGTGCGAACAAGTAGCTGGATGTCGTCTGCCGAGTTTAATAGCAGTAGTTAAAACGTTGCTTTTCTCCCAGAGCTGCAATTGCGTCTCAGACACACCGTCGCAGGTGTCCTCCACAGGAGTTCACAGTCCAAAAAAATGGCGCACGGAGCCTAGCGCGAGTCTCACATGTCCACGTCGTCCGAGTCGGACGTGCTGGAGGACTGGGACTCCTCTTGGGACTCCCCCCACACAAACCTATAATTGTTCTCCAGCTCCTGCTGCCGCTTTTGCTCGTTGTACACCTCTTCTGTGCCTCCGGTCTGTGAGGAACGGAGAGAAGGCATTAGGATACAACCACAACGCTCAGATGCTGATACAAGTTATGAAAAACTGTGTCTCAGCAGAAGCAAAAGTTAGGCAAGTGAAAGAATGCAAGGAGACGTCTCAGTGTGAATGTTCTCAGTTGTCCAGGTCATCTCAAAGGTTAAGTAAAGGCAACTTTTTTTTTATTACTATTAATTAGGTGAAAAAAAACAGCCCAGTTGCAACCAAACTAGAGCTACCAAACGCTTGTCGAGTTGCCTTCACTCAACCTTTGAGAATGTTCCAAACTTTCACAAGCAGAGAGTATTCACCAACCACTTGGAATCTTGGGTTCCAATTTAAAAAAAAAAAAAAACTATAATTTTGTTACCAGGAGACTTATGAGAAGCTCCCTAAAGGACTTTGTATCTTCCTCAGTCAACCACTGGTCACCGGCCTCCTCTGCATTTTTCCGTGTCAAGATCTTCACCTCAATTTTACCTTGAATGAAAAAACAAGCATAAACACACACTTGATACATATATGAAGCAAAACACGCATGCACGCACAAGCACACACACACACACACACGGACTCACAAGTCAGAAAAGTGCAACAGATGATTAAAAACAACTGAAGTCGATGAGGATGGAACAATGAACCCTAGATGAAGAAAAAGAAGTAAAAGAAAAAGAAGTAAAGAATGCTTTAGTTTGCCCTCAAGTGTGAATGCAGAGGACGAGGGGGGCCAGTTGAGCCATCATGAACGTCAGCTCTTTCTACTTGCAGGGAAGAGAAGTTTACACTTTGTTTTTAAAAGGCGGACAGTATTCAGTTGTTTGGATGAAACAATACTCATTTCGATGGGCAACATTTTGACAGCGTAAAGTTCATTAATTGACAAATATGGAGGGAGAAGCACAGAAGGCTATGCTCAGGATAAGAGATGGAAGAGAGAAAAGGCAGTGAGTGACTTGGGTGCTTCCCCTCATACCTTCTGCCTTCAGTCCTGCTTTCTCTAGCTGCTCTTTAACCACGTCCTTTATGTGCTTCCACTGGGGGTCGGCTTGGCCCATCTCCTGAACTTTGACCTCCCCACCAGGGCTGCTGCCCGCCTTATACTTAGTAATTTTGATCTTAACATGGTCGTCAGCTGCTTGGTCTGGGGTTGACGAGACAAAAGAGGGGACAGACATCACAGTTCACCTCAAAACCAATCAGCAGGGCCACAGGATGGAGGGAGGAGCCAAGGGACCTGCGAAACCGGCAGGCTGTCACAGACTAACGCTTCCTGCAACTGACCTTCCACTTGCAAGTTCATTATGACCACGGCAGTTTAAGGATAGTATCTTGAAATTTAATAAATAAATAAATAAATAATCTCAAAATGTTACGCTAAAAATTATACTTTTTTTCGGAAACATCGACAGTCGACACATGGGGTGTGAGAATGACAGAGGTGGACACGGAGCACACAGGTGTGAGAACGCCTGGGAAAGAGGTGCTGCTACCTGGCTGCTTGGGAGCGAGGTTCCGGCTTCCCCTGGCTGGGTCGCTGGCTCTCTCCACTCCCTCCATCTGCTGCTCGGGCTCCTGGATGTTTTTCTCCTCCAAATGATCAAGGAGTTTGTCCAGCGTCGTCTCCAGAGTCTGCGTTGCTTGAGTGCGATCAAACTCCCCTTTGAGACCTTCTGTCTCCAATTCCTGCTGTGCCTTCAACACACAAGGCACACATTCAGTCACACCAAAACATTTTGTTAGATAGATTTGGTTCCATATATATATATATATACACACATGTATATGTATATGTTTAGTTACACATCCTGACCTCATTTATGATATTGTCAAACTCCTTCTGCATTTCCTCCTTTATTTCTTCAATCTTGTCCGAGGGAACCGACAGGTCGGACATCTCCTCCTCGAACTCTTGCAGCAGACGCTCCTCCTCATCTTTCTCGCTCTCCGTGAAGCTGTTCGTTGGCGTCTCCTTGATTTTGGCTTGGTTTTGCGCTTTCTAAAAAGAAACGCATAAAAATTAAAAAAATGCATAGATATTGTAAAACAGAATGGCGAAGGGAATGTATGCCAACATTCATCGTATGGACCAACCTTCCGGTTACTCTCTTTGAGATGCTGCACAAATTTCATCAGGTCTGCCGGGTCAGTGATGATTTTAAAGTTGAATTTTTCTGCTAAACAGAGAAGAAGTGTAAAGGAATTGCAATGAGGGATCCTAACTATACTGATAATCACTGAAGTACAAATTTCATCAACTTATCAAAAATGCTACATTTCATTTCACTGCTGTTTGAGGCTCTTCAAATGGTCCAATCAGACAGAGGGAAGTTCATTACATGACTGACGGTCTTAACCAGTAAAGCAAATCACAGGTGATTGTTTAAGTGCAGCGTTGAGAATGAAGGTGGCCATTTACCTTCATCACCATCGTCAATGACCTCATTGTCAGTGAGCGAGCTCAAGCTTTCGCCTGCCTCCTGTGTGAACGACACAATATTGAATTTCAGGGGAATGTGAAGGCACACTACTGACTGGTGAAATATCAACGGCCTTTTTCTCACCTCCTGCTCTTTCTGAGAAGCAGACAGTGATTTGAAAGCTGTTGGCTTTGTGACTCCCTCCCAGAAAATAGAATCTTCCGTTTCCTCCGCTTCACTGGACTCCGGGTTGTCAACAGAATCTATTTGAGAAATACAAGCACGAGCGCTGAAAATTATTTACACTGGCCAATATGAAGATTGTATATTTTATTTAGTGCTTTGACCAATCACAACAAGGACATTGACGCAAAATGAAAGGGAAAATTGCAAGGTAATGCTGCACACTTCAAATTAAAACTAAAGCGACATATATTTGATTTAATGTTTGGTTTTCCCCCAAAGTTGCGATCCGATCACTCAACTGAACTTCAAGTTGTGGGACACATCCAGCAGGAACAATCACCTGATACAATAAACGTATATACAATATTTGCATTGAAGGTGTGCACTGGCTGACTGACTGCTGTGGTGCACAAAGACGACAGCAGAGTCGTTCTGGACGTCAACACGTACCTTTGCTGCCCGGGTCATCGTGTGCTGCAGGTGACGCTGCATCTCCCGTCGCTGCCTCCGTCCCGTCAGTATCCTCGTTTCCAGCCAACATCTCATCAAGACTCCTCAGCTCCTCTGAGATCTGCTCTACTTTACGCTTGGTGGCTGCTGCAGGAACACAGTGTAAATATTCACGGAATTGCGGAACCGCGGCCGAACAAGACTGGCTCGGAGCGCCGTCAACTCACAGACTCGGGCCTTGACGTAATCCATGTACTGCTGTGCACTCAGTGCAGGCTGACACACAATGCTCTGCGGCTTGGCAGTGGATGGTGGCCGCAGGAACGGATGCTGGCAGGTGCGACTGGTGTGAACGGTCAGCACGTAGCGGCACGACTGGGGCTCATCCACCCTGGCGATGTAGTCGCCCGAGCCTTCTTCACAAATGAACTAAGTGGGAGACAAAAAAAAACAAAAAACAAAAAAACGTACGATGTGAAAAGATTTAGAAAAAAAAAACACTCACAGGCACAAATGCGTCGTATTTTCCAGCGTCTCACCCGGACTTCAGTCTCTCTTGGATTCCCATTGAGGTCACACTTGGAGCCATTTACATAGGTCTGACTGTGGTAGCGCTTCAGCCGGTGCTGCTTCGAGGCCTGAAAAATAAACAGGAAAACGTTCAGCCTACACTCTTTAAACTCAGCGGCTCAGCGCAAGTTAAATAATGAACTGTGGTTGTAGCAGCAAAAGCACCTGTTTGAACCACTACTGCGGTTGCTAATGCGGAATTGTTAAGACGTGCGCCCAATGCGCAAAGAAATATCTGCAAACGGGAGTTAAATTTTACAATAATGCACTGTTTTTTTTTCCCATAGATCCCAGCAATAACTCATAATAGCATACTTTGTCTTAAAATGTACACACCATCAATAACGATTTATACTTGCAATACTCATTATATTGCAGTAACTAAAAAAACACACCCAAAGCTGATCAACGCAACACACAGGGCACAGTCGAAAACTGTTTGCTTCCCAGTTAGCTGCAACACCTGCTACCAGGTTCACCTGGGTTAAATGTTCTGCCTGGGCTTGGCAGACCATACTGGCTTGGCATATAAATGAACACAAATTAAAAAAAAAATATATGGCTCATACAGTGGTGCCTGTGATTCACAGATACCTTGACATTGTTTCCGAAGGGTCATTGTTGTTAAATATGAACACAACTGCTTCACACATTCTTTTCTGGGTATTTTCATTTTGACTTTTCCACAGCTTTGACTTCAAAGACTTCAAATATTGCCCCACCATCTCGGAACATTTGATGTTGAGACATTTCCACAACAAAAACAAACACAACACTAAAGGGTTTTCTGTGATGTCATTTCAGACTGATGCATAATGAATACAGGCATGTTCAGTGGGAAATACTAGGCTATTACACTCCACGCCACATGACTAATAAACCCATGTTTCAAGACAATAATATGGGTTCTTTTTGCTGTATTAGGTGAGTTCACTCAATTTCTTAATTGGAAAAGAAAGTTATTTTAAAAAAGAAAAAAGAAAAGAAAAGAAAAACCTGCAGCAGCAGCCTTACCTTGGCAGTTTCATTGCTCCAGTCGAATTCAGATTCATAATATCCCAGGAAGAGAATTTCCCCTTTGATTTCTGTGTCTAAGGAAAGAAGCACAACTTGCACCAAATATTCCATAACCAAATATTTGTCCTTAAAAAGAGATCTTGGAAAACAGTTTTTACCTTCGAGGTGGTACTGCCTGATGTACTGACCATGGCAGAACTCATACGTCCACCAGTCCTTTGTCTGTAGCACACACAACAACAATACATCTCTGCAAATTGTGTCTTTACCTTGCAAATCTAAGGCGTCACACGTCGACTGAACAGCCTGTCAAAACACTGATCATCCCCATTTATTCCACACATTCTAAACACTGCTGCGACATTTGTTGAACCATTTGCATTCATTTGACTTATCCGTTCATGCTCAGCTTTGGTGATACATTCCGTCAACATGTGCGGTTCACTTTTTTGTTTACATCTTGTATCTTTGCTGTGCAATCTTGAGACAATCCCCTCCATATTTTGTAACGTGTTTTGTGAGGTTACAAGCCATCCTGGCCACTTACGTGAGATCACGAAGCCAACATGAATGACACTGAACTCAGCACGGAGCATTTTGTTCACAATTCCTAAAGCTCTTTTATGAAGTCTGAAATGTAAATTCCACAACCTACTATCCAATTTAGACAAACAAGCTGTATCATAAACTGTATGGATTTGTTCATAGGATGCACACACAGACACACACAGTCAGACACTATTAAAACAATTGTGACAGTGTGATAGAGAGGGTGTCATGTCAGGAACAACTTACCTTGACTAGACACTGGGCATTGTGCATTGGACTGAGGAGCTGTGGGATGTCCGGCCCGGTGTAGTCCTGTGGTTCTGGCTCAGAGGCTGGGTCTTGATGGAAGCGGACAGCCTGGGCTGGAAGCCTGCATTCGTACAGCTGCTTGTACTTACTGGACACCATCATCACCTCCTCTGCTTTCGTCTACATGGCAGAGAGATTTTGATTAAAAAAAAAAACGGCAATCAATCTCAAATTACACACTCACTTTACATCCCATAAATAACCACCAACTCCAAAAACAAAACAAAACATTAAAACAGCAACTCCGCATGAAGTGACAGGGGAGTGAAGCGGGGAGGGAAGTGGGGAACGGGCTGTTGTGACAGCTGTTACGGCAATGGTGGCTGCTGCGTAGGTAAACCCTTCCACTCTGGGGCTTCTTCCCAGTGCCACGACAAAAACACGAATTGTCCCCTACCCCCATCCCCCTCCCTAGTGTTCCACTTATTCATTATCATTATCATTATCATTATACTATGATTCTTATTCTTCGGGACGATTCGCAACGCGAACTAGCAGAAGCTTGACGTTACTTCTCTAGCCAGTAAGCTAACGCTACCCTGGAACACGCTCACCCACCTGTCCCAGCATGACGGGGGCAGAAAGGATCTGAATCCCATACTTCATTTCGTTCAGCTCCTCTAAATTCAGGAAGCCCGGAACGCAGTGAGGGCATATCAACAGGAAAAAGTGCAGTCTCTTTAGCCAAGATACCAAGGAGGCGGCCATGTTTGACTCCCTCTCGTCATATCCCCATTTGTCTGACAGCAACAAAACACACGTCTGACATGGTAGCAGCTGATTGGCCGCTGGAGAAAGCGCTGCTACACGTCATTGGCCATTTTCTTTTTGGAAGCGTGTCTGAACAGTTACCGAACTGCTTAGTTTGTAGATAATAGGTTGCACCTACACATTGCTAACATTAAAGTGAGACAGACTAAAACGTGGATATTGCTCTTTCTACTGCCGAAGGAACAGGCAGAATACTCACAGAGCTTCCAATTATTATTATTATTCGGGACTGAGCCCCGGCGATTAGACCAGCTCTGAAGCAGAGCGTTTGTTCGGGACTGAGCCCCGGCTTATTATTTTTCTTAACATACCTGGGTCGTTGCACAACCTTGCACGCAGGTCAGAACCCTTGAAAAATTTCTTTTTTTGAAAGAATTTTACACACTTGCTCAATAGCGCCCCCTACACAGACCAAAAAACTAGAATGGCCATAGCGCCCTCTAGGGAGGTCGTAGACACATGGGACAAAGACCCACGTGTTCCTTGAATTCATACCTAATTTTCATAAACGCTAACCTATAACCCCAAACAAACCGGAAGTGAGATATTTTCACTTGTTTGAAAAAATCTCAAAACACCACAATCAGGAACCGTAGTTGTGACAGCTTTGAAATCGGAGTATGATGTAGACCACACCTTCATGACCTACAATCATCGAAAACTTTGTGATAGAGGCTTTAGTTTTCATTTTACTGCCCTGCAAAGTAAAGGTCTTTTTCACAAAAGATTTTGAACCCCATTTTCACCCCTTTCCCATATTCCAAAACTCTTTTCAAGAAATCCAAATTTTGCATGCAGGTCGGACCTGCCCCAAATTTGGATTTCTTGAAAAAGAAATTCACACCCACTCAATAGCGCCCCCTAGACAAAATGGGGACTGTCTACCCTACTTTCACCCCCTTAACATGCTTTGATTCGCACCAAATTGTAATCACCTGTCCAGGCTGCAAAAACCTTCCTGTGGTGACAAAATCAGGGCAAGAGCTCCTCCAGCGCGCCACCTACAGGCCGAGATGTAAAAAAAACCCCACTAAAATTGGCGTTTTAGAACATTGGATTGGCTTTGAGCATTAAAGATCCACAATGCAGAACATTGACTGCATAACGTTCTTTCTTTTTTTTTTTCCTCAACTGGCAGGCAGAACATGATCAAAGGCTATTAAAACATGACGGTCATAAATGCTGGCTTGTGATTGGACAACGCCCCATAACAACAGACATATACAGTAACTGCAGCTCAGCCCTCAGTACTCACTCCCTTTTCCAAATGCGTGAGGTAAGGCATTCACAATTGTCCTTACTGCAACTAAGGAAATATGTATGTAAGGTTAATTTGTATAGGCATGTGAATCTTTGTGTACATGTGACTCAGGCTTTCCTACCGTCAAAATGCTGCTTTGATCATGTTCTGCCTGTAGACAGGCTATTCATGTGTCACAATTTGGACATTGTGTTCCCCCACTTTAAGTCTTTACTATTCAGCCCATTTCATGTAGACACAGAAATGACCCGGTTCATAGCGTTTGTTTCCAAGGTTGCAAAAGCGGAGCTCATTCAAACACCCCCGTGTTTGTCTCATCAAGGCCTAAAATTTACATTTGACAGCCTTATCCAAAAAAAAAACTGGAGGTGAAAAATCGGCATCATTTGCACACACAGGCTTATGATTATTTAGACTTCTTCCAGAGTCGGCAGAAGTCGGGGGCCATTGGGGGTCGGCGTGCTAATCACTGTTTCAGTTGGTCCTTTACAGTTTTAAACACACTACACTGCCAATACGCAATTGTTCAGTATTCATATTATTGAAATCTTCTTTTACTTAGACTTATATACTGATTTAGACATCTTTTCTGAAAGTGCTGCCAGTTTGTCAGATGCAAGTCCATGGGGTGGGCTCAGTCCCGCCAACCTTGCTTGCAGGTTTAAATAAGAAGAAGAAGAAGAAGAAAAAGGAAAAATAGATGAGTGAGTGTCTGGAACAGTCAAAACTGTTCTTGTCAACACTTTGTGGTGAGACATGATCACGTCGCTCACATGAATGTGAGGCGTTTGGTAAATCTAAATTGCCCGTATGTGCGTGTGTGGGTGTGTGTCTGTGTGGTGGTGGTGGTTTCCTGCCTTCATGTGTATATGTGCTTGTAGAACTTGATGTGACTTCTTGCCTGACACCACCATCACCATGGTGGAATTCAGAGCTGTGCAGGGCAATCTACTTTCTTTAACACTTAGCACTTATCTATCTATCTATCTATCTGTATAGAGACTGACAGACTGTGGGGATATGGGATTACTGCCACTGGTTGCAGAATCTCATCTCCATATCTCTCTGCATTGAGATGACCTCCAATGATGACAAGCCTTGTTTTTCCAGTGAGGGAGATACAACTACACACCATCACACTGCCTTCACCAAAAGATGTTATTCTGTCAGTACAGCAATCAGCAGAGCATTCTCCACGTCTTTTTCCACACTTTGACCCTACGATGCAACTGCCATAGGCAGAATCTGGACTCATCACTGAACATAAAGTTCCTCCACATTGGCAGCACCTGGGGGCACCAGAAGCTCAAAATAAGAGCCAATAGCAACAGCAGAAGAAGCTGTTTGACTTTGCAGAGAAGATTTGTCACTTTTTTCATGGGAGCAATCCAGATACTCTGCTGCTCACCCCACAAATGCATGTTCCTTACAAGTGTGACACCTGCATGTTCCTTACAAGTGTGGCGCCATTTAAAAGAGGAATAAGCAGGCTTGCTAGATTTATTTCCAAGAAGCATTGTTACAACAAGGAAATAACCTACCTAACACAAATTTCCTTACTTTTTGTGTTATGGTTATATACATATATTTGTGTGTGTGTGCGTGTGTGTGCGTGTGTGTGTGTGTGTGTGTGTGTGTGTGTGTGTGTGTGTGTGTGCGTGTGTGTGTGTGCGTGTGTGTGTGTAGTGCATATGGGCATAATTTGAGATACATTAAGAAAACAAACACAACGCCCACCTCCATCACATAGGTAGCTGCACACACACACACACACACACACACACACACACACACACACACACACACACACACACACACACACACACCATTCTGCAGCTCACTGGCTCTAATGTGGGTGGAAGAGCTCGATCTATTCAGACCGTGTATATGAACGTGTCTTTTTGCACGTCGCCCACGGAGCCGCGCTGCGCCGGTGTGATGCTCGCTGACAGGCTGATGCGCTGAGGTGAGATGAGCTCGCTGCTGCCGCTGCTGCTGCTTCTGCTGCTGCTGCTGCTGCTGCTGCATGAGGGGCAACGCTCGTCCGTTCGCAGCTCGCGCAGCTGCGACTTGGGGCCGCCTTTGTCTCCCAACTGCTCCGCTCGCCTACGTGAAATCATATTTATTATATCCGGATCACTGACGAGCAACATTGTTACAGAAAAGAGGGGGGTTGCCGGAGGTTAGGGGGAGCGGGGGGGATCCACCCTTACAAGGAGTCTCGAACGGTGCGTCGTGAATGAGGTGAGCCCCGCTTTTGGTTCCTTTTTTTTCTTCCTTCTTGTTTTTTGGGCTTCACGTTGACAACGGGCCATTTCTGTCGCTGCACGTTTGTAGTTATATATTTAATTAATACGTGATTTCTTCTGCGTGGGAGAAAAACACGAGTAAAAAAGGAGGGGCGACATCTTTAAGGCTATTATTTCAGCCGGACTCAAGTGTCCTTGAAAGAAAATGAAGCTGTCCATATTTCTAAACCAGACACCCTGCTGCGTTTTTTTGTGCGCGGGGTATATAGAGAAGCTAGGGTTTTTTTGTTTTTTTTTTTATCCCCCCGCAGCTCCTCTCCTCCCTGCAGTCCTCCTCACGGTGAGGCAGGCTAATAGGCCGTGCGAAGAAGCCCTCCGCCGTGCAGCTGCAAGCCGATCCGGGCTTAGATTGTCGTCCGTCGGCATCTGTTCTATGTTCAATGCACAAGCTGTTTTGAATTATTAGGAGTGAGAAAAGGGGCTCATGAAATGGCTTAACGTGCATGCGGGTTTTTGTTTTTATTTTTTTGTAATATATATATATATATATATATATATATATATATATATATATATATATATATATATATGTATATATATATATATGTGTGTGTGTGTGTGTGTGTGTATACCACGCACAGTTCGAGGGGAAGTGGCTGTGTGTGTGTGTGTGTGTGTATATACCACGCACAGTTCGAGGGGAAGTGGCTGTGTGTGTGTGTGTGTGTGTGTGTGTATATACCACGCACAGTTCGAGGGGAAGTGGCTGTGTGTGTGTGTGTGTGTGTATATACCACGCACAGTTCGAGGGGAAGTGGCTGTGTGTGTGTGTGTGTGTGTATATACCACGCACAGTTCGAGGGGAAGTGGCTGCGTCCGTGGCAGCCCACCTTCCCACGCATTTTGGGTGGTGTTCTTGAGAAACACTTCCCCGACACGCGTGTTTTTTTTTTTTGTTCTTTTGGATCTGGGCCAGCTGTGTTCGCCGTCCCTTCAGGACAGTGAGTGCTTCAACCCCGGAGAGTGGTCGTTTGTCTCGTTGCTATATTTAAAACTGTGATCTCTGAGACTCTATAATGCTATTTTAAGCCGTGAAAATGTTACATTTTCAACAACAGTATAGGTAGATAGATAGGTAGACATCAGGAAGAGGGTTTACTTCATGGTCTGTGTAGGAGCTAAAATAAATGTTTTCATTTCCGAACACCTGTCTTTAATTCATTGCTGAATTAGTTTCTGCTGTGCTATGTTGATTCCTTATCAGTTGATTGTGTCAGGAGTGGGGTGGCAGTTCAGTCTGTCGACCGTTTCTCCAGGCATTCCTTTTACATTGAACGTTTGAATCGGTTTGAATCCCATTATGGACCTTTTGGCGCCACAGCGCTGATGTTAAATTGGAACAGACGTAAGGATAGAAAGTACAATAAAGTCAACAGACCCTTTCAAGCCTGGCTCATCCTCTACACTTGGCTGAAGTGCCATCCCACACCTAACACAATCAACCCATCAGGAATCAACACAACACAACACAGCAGAGGCTAAGGAAACAATGAATTAATAAATACAGCCGTTGTGTATATTGGCTCCTACAGTCCTCGTCCATCTTTGTAGTCCTTCCTTATCTTACCTTTAGTGTTCCAACAAACACCCTCGTGAACTTGTTTGCCTCTTAACAACGCTGTAAAATCATCTGAAGCTGGTTCGCAATAGCCTCATTTCAACAGCATGGCCAGGAAACTATGATAACAACCATTATCAACCATATTTAACTGTATTTTCTTGTTCTCAGATGGGGGCAGCGCAATCTACTGTTTCTGACATTTGGTTTCTGGAGATGCAAGTACCTTCAAAAGATGCCCCTCCACTCACTGGATAAATAACCGTGGCCTTGGGTATATATATTTAGTTCTTTTCTGCCCCCTCTTCTGTGACTTTTTAGCTGAAGATACAAGCAGGGGTTTCAGCTCTTTGATACTTGAGAGCAGGGCCATAACAAGGGTTACGGAACTAGTGAGGTACATCTTCACACAGTATTGCCTTTTACAGTTACCACGTTTGAAATTAGTCTGATTTATTAATAATTTTGTTTAATGTTTATTGAGAATGACCAGCAATGTTTTCTACCACAGTAAACTTGACTATTGGGACAATTTCACATTGACTACTTAAGAGTCTATTTTAAGTTGTCCTTGACAATAATAACTGTTTGAGAGTCTTCCTATCAGATGTTGAGAAGACCATTTATGTGTTGCTGTCACACATCCAAGCAGTTGGCAGGTAGGCAGATTTTAAAACCCTGAATGCTTTATTGAAAAGTATGTAGATTATTATTAATTCGTTATTATTATCATTTTAAATGCAAAGTAAGTTCTTCAGTACCTGGCTGCAAATATATGCGCCTCATGGCTTTTTACATCGCCAATTAATCACAGCTAATGAGGAGGGATGAAGCCACCTGTACTAAAGTGTCAAAAGAAAAAGAAAAAACTAGAGCACCGTCTGCACCAGAGATTGTTTTAGTGTGTGGATATAAGAGAAAGATGTGTAGTAACACTATCTCTCACTAGCTAACGACTTAGCTAGCTAGTGAGATGAGAGGAAATGACTATGAGATGAGATAAACTTTGTTGTCCGTCCCCGAGTTGAGATTTGTCTTGGGCAAGTTTTAGATTAGATTAGATGTACTTTATTAATCCTTTACAGGAAATGAAATTGTCACAGCAGCAACAATAATTCAGTACCCTCAAGACACTTAGGTCACAAAAATAAAACCAGTCCGCCCACAACTAAAACCAACCAATATAATAAATAAATATTCACAAGCTTACACTTACATATAGACAATGAATAAAGCAATAAAAACCAGGCCAAGCAACGTGCAGGAGTGATTGAAGTGTTGAAAATGAGTACTGGGCTAACAGTTATTGCACATTAAAAAAGTCTGATGGCGGCCGGAAGGAAAGACTTTCTGTAACGTTTTCTTTCATCTTGGTGGAATCAGCCTGCCGCTGAAGTTGCTCTGCCGAAGAACTGCCAGGGCATGAAGTGGATGTTATTGTTCTTGATATGGTTCATCTTCCTGAGCATTCTCACTTCAGCCACCTGCTCAACCCAGTTCTGAGAGACACCGATGGTGGTGCTCGCCTTTTTTATCAGTTTATTGAGTCTGCTTCTGTCAGAAGAGCGAACCCCCACCCCCCCCCCAGCACACAACACCAAAAAACAGTGCGCTGGCCACAACAGTCTTGTAAAAAGAGCACGAGAGTGGTTTGCAGATATTAAAAGAACGCAACCTTCTTAAAAAGTACAGCCTGCTCTGCCCCCTTTTATTGACTGCCTCCATGTGGCTGGACCAGTCCAGCTCGTTGTCCAACAGTAAACCTAGTTACTTGTTGTGCAAGACAAGCTCCACCTCAGTTCCCCGAATGGAAATGTGCTCAGGTTCAGACCTCCTCCTAAAATCAAGGACCATTTCCTTGGTCTTTGATATGTTCAGCCTCAAGTGATTAATGTTACGCCAGGTGATGAATTCACTGATTGTGTTTCTGTACTCCATCTCACAGCCACCCCTCACGCAACACACCACAGCTGAGTCATCAGTGAATTTCTGAGGAAAACAGAAGTCTGAATTACATTGAAAGTCTGATGTGAAGAGTGAACAGGAAGGGTGACAGCACAGTCCCTTGAGGGGCCCCCGTACTACACTGAACAGTCTTCGAGACACAATTTTGGAGCCGCACATACTGAGGTCTGGCAGTGAGATAGTCAGGAAACAAGCACTGATTCCACCTGCATCCTCCTCAACTTCTCCCCCAGCAGCTCTGGTTGGATTGTTTTGAACGCACTGGAAAAATCAAAAAACAAAATCCTAACCACTGCATCCGAAATGTCGAGATGAGCGTAGACCCTCAGGAGCAGGTAGATAAGTGCATCATCGACACCAATTTTGGACTGGTATGCGAACTGTAGAGGGTCAGTGAAGGTGCTGACTTTGTGCTGACTGATGAGGACCAGTTTCTCAAATGTTTTCATGATGTGAGAGGTCAAGGCAATGGGTTGATAGTCCTCTGGGCCAGATGGATGTTTATTTTTGGGAACAGGGACCCAAAAACTCAAGTACGTGCAGCTGCTGCAAAATAGTGATGTAACTGTTGGTGAAAGATACATCTTGCGGATGCGCTGGGACACATCATCAGTGATGTTGTATCCCGGGATCATCGGGGGTTTCGGGTCTTTCAACATCAGACCCCCTCAGCCCAGGTGACCCGGCCGGGGTGATCAATACCCAGCCTGCGTCCCAGCAGCGCTTGCCCACGTTTCTGCCCTCTTTATCCAAAGCCATCTTGTGGCTTTCTCTGCGCCTTCAGTTGCGGATCTGATTGCCTTCCGTTTCGCCTCCCCGACGAGTCCTAGCCATGTGAACACTCTGCAGAGTGAATGCCCTGCGAAACCCCGGCAGCCCACCTCCAGAGGCTCACAGATTGTTTTCCAGCCTTTCCTCCTGCACTCTTCCACCAGCTCCTGATACTTGGCACGCTTCCTCTCATTGGCCTCATCCATGCGTTCTTCCCATGGTACAGTGAGCTCCAGAATGATCAGCTGCTTGGTGATATCGGAGACAATGATCATATCTGGGCGAAGCCTGGTTGATGTTATCCTGGGAGGGAACTTCAGCTGTCTGCCCAGGTCCACTTCCAGTTGCCAGTCGTTAGCGGAGGTGAGGAGGCCAGACTTTGTCTGTGGTGGTCTGTTGGGCTTCTCTCCAGCTCTGTGGAATGTTATGGCTTGTGGTCTGTGTTGGCCTTTGCTGGTGTTGATGGCGGAGGCGACACTGTCAGCAACTGCCCGAAGCACCTGGTCGTGGCGCCAGCGATAGCGCCCGTCTCCAAGGGCTTTTGGGCAGCTGCTGAGTAGGTGTTCCAGGGAGCCCCGTCCTGAACAGCGGGGACAAGATGGTGTCTCCGTTTTGCCCCAGACGTGGAGGTTTGCTGGGCTTGGAAGGACATCATAAACAGCCTGGACTAAAAACCTGGTGCGATGGACAGCAGAACATTCTCCCATTTAGTCCATGCTCCTTGTTGCCCCATTCCCACCATCCTGCTGGCTCGTCCTTCCTCCACGCCTGCCCGCACTTCCTCCTGGATCAGATGTTGGCGCTCCTTGCCTTGGGCCTTATCAACCCTGGTCAACAGGAAGTAGCCAATGCCTGCACGCCCTGTCGCAATGGACCCCACCAGTTCTTTCTGCCTCAGTCGAGACTCAGCCACGACCAGGGCTTTGTCTGCACTCCATTTCCTGCCTGTTCGCACCTGGATACCAGCTGATGCCACCTTTGGATCTCTGGATTCTCTGTACTGCAATGCTTCCCGTGTTCTGGACACCATGACATATAAGTATAAGTAATATAGTTTGTGATCTTTCTATGGAATTAGATTTTCATATTTTTGTCGATTCTATATTTTTATTAAAAAAGAAAAAGAAAAAGAAATCCCAGAAAATAGTAACTGAGGTATTTACCTCGGGTACCTCATAGCTAGTTACGGCTATGCTTGGGAGGCCTGCACAGACCAAGACCCGCAAATGGAAATATACCCTAAAAACCAATTAAGACTTATGTGTACTTATTCTAACTTAACTTTACCTTCTCAAAATATGAAACAGATGTGAACAATTCTAACTTCTTGATTTTACTGTCCCACACTTTTATGAGATGCGTTTAGACTTCCTCTTCCCTTTTTCTCCCCCAAAATAATACAGCTAAAGAGTGCTTCTTGCAACTTTTATTCACCTGTAGAAAACATCTGTGAAGAATTTTAAAACTATGCTAGAGTATAGTATCTGTACATATATAAAACTACAGCTCAGTGGTCACTCGCCCACTGTCAGTTTGTTTTTAATGTTGCACAGCTCGATCCCCTGAATGTCTACACAAAGACGTCACTACTTATTTTCTGGTTCGCCATCGCTCAGATTTTTCTTTAACTTGAACTGGCTGCTTCAGAGTTGCCAGAAATATACTGATTCATGCGTGCGTAACATTCTTCCCTAGTCTTTTGGAGAAAGAGAGGAGGAAATGATCTTTTCAAGAAAATGTCTTTGCACGAATGGACATTACACAGAGACACAATAGCTCCTTTTCATCAAGGGGGTTGCACTCACTTGCTACTTTTAGTCCCACCATCATAATTATAGCCGCAGGGCCTCGGAATGAACTTACACAGCTTTGGAGCCATGGCATATTAAGTCTATCTAACGTATGTAAAACTGGATTCTGCAGACTATAGCTGTCAGTGACGTGACGGTTTTAGCTGGAAGGTAAAACGATCTAAAGGTATCAACAGGCTTGTTCATTTCTTTGCTCTCTTCTTGCAAACTAACGAGCTCAGCTTGACTTCTTCTTTTCAGTCAGCAGGGATAGCCGCACATCTAGTAGCATTCATTTGCAGTGCTTTAGAGTTAATTTGGTGTATCAGCAGCCTGGTGCAGGTGGCAGTGGAGCTCAGTATTTTTTTTCCTGGGCGACAAGTGTTTGGGTTACTTGTCCACCTGTCTTGTCTGTTTTTCATTGGCGTAATAACCTGTCAAAAGTATGAACCTTACAAAATGTTCTTGTGCACCTCTAAAAGGACTGTATTTCTTCCTTTAAAAATGAATCTTGAATCTCAACTATACTGCCACTAAAACTTGCCAATACAAAACAGTATTTCATGCACAGTTCATGCTCAACTTCTGCCAAACAAATATCTTGAAAACGGCCCTTTTAAAAGGACTGCTGCCCCCTTTCTAACGCGCAGCGGGTCTGTGTCAGTGTCTAGGATGCGGTCCTTGAGGAAGACTGTGTTGCTCGCCATCATCGCATCTGTGGTGCTGGTACTGGCCCTCCTGCACTCATGGCCCACTCGAGCTTACACTACGGTGGATGTGGGGCAGCGACCCGGACAGATGATGGAGAAGCACCTGGAGGAGCGGCTGTCCGAGCCAGACCATCGATTAAGCAACATCTCCTTCCACGTGAGGGACAGTGTCACCAGGTATGAGTGCGAAATCAATGACACTGAAAAACACATGACCGAATAAATAAATAGATAAATAAATAAATAATGCCCCCCCTTATTGTGTGCTTGCAGCCTGTTGGCGCGTAATGGATGTGCATGTGAGGGTGACAGCGGAGGATTGAACCTGCCCTTTGCCCAGCTCTTGTTCCCCCGGGTGTCGGCTCACCCGCTGCATACTGCCTTCGAAGCCTCTGAGCTGGAGGAGATAAAGAGAAGACGAGCCAAAGAGTACCAGGGTTTTCAGACGAGGTAAGAAAGTTAATAGCGCCCATTTCTCCCCTTTTTTTTTTTTTTTTATCTTGTTTTCCTTTTACATTGACGTCCAGGAGCATGTTAAAATAAAGTTGACAAAATCAACTAAGCATTTGTTTTTGAAATCAGTCGAGCAATATATACTCACACACGTGCGCGGCGCGCACACCCTCACTTCTGATTTAAATCTGCCAGATCTGCCACCCAGTCGGCAGAAAGCAAAAACTGCAGCAGCAAAATACAAGACTCATGACACAAGACTGACCAATGACTTCCTATATTTATACAAGAGTCCTTGTATGCATCGGCGATGCAGATAACCTTTTCCTATGATCTGCCATTATACCTGCAGCAGACACTGGACTTATTTTTACTGCATCTCTCAGTATCAGATAAACCTGGAATAAATGTCCTATTTAGTTGCTTTAAAATATGAACTGGCTTGTCATTTTTTTTTACTGCATTTACCAAATTGAAACTACACTAAACCAGCCCCTGTGATTATATTGAACTTGAGTTGTGTGATTGTGATGCGATTTTTGCATGATGTTCCTGCACCCATGTTGTTGGCATGTGTCTCGTGCCTCAGGTCACAGACGCCTGCTGATATTCTCATCATTGCGGAGGCCAACAACCCTCTACAGTATCCGACACAGGGGGTGGAGGTACGGCCCTTGAAAACAATCATCGTCCCAGGTGAGAGGTGAAACACAAACACAGTTCAAAGACACACGCTGCTCCCTGTCGTTTCCTTTATTTAACCTGTATCGCCTGTGTGGATTTGTTGGTGGGAGGTGGGATTGTATTGTACTAAAAATGTCATCGTTACAGACCTAAATACTGTACTCGAGTAGAAATGTTAAGTATGTATATTATGTTAAAGCCAGTGGCGGGCCGTGCACCTCACGTCTAGGCCTTCACTGTGACGTTCTACTTAGTCCTACCTAAATGAATATACTGTACCTCATAATACCACCAATACTTTTAAAACTCACAAATAAAAGATGGTTTTAAAACATTAGTCTACAAAGTTTTAGTAAAAAGTACAAAATATGACCTTAAATAAGTTTGTCCAATAAGACACCAGTGAGACTATCACAATACCAACTATTCATTGAAAATAAAAGTAAACATATTATTATATTATTTTTTTAGGAAAAACAACAGCGAAACAATTGAACAGTAGAGCGCCACATTATTTAGATCAGGGGTCACCAACCTTTTTGGCACTGAGAGCTACTTCATGGGTCCTGAGCCATATGAAGGGCTACCTACTATTATTATTATTATTATTATTATTATTATTATTATTATTATTATTATTATTATTATTATTATTATTATCAATGATACTCTTCTATGTGAAGACACTTATCAAGCTCATGAGTTCTCAATAATGATCAAAAATAACTTAACAAGGTTGGATAAAATTGAATTTTAGACACAGCTCAACGAGCTGTGGAATTTTTCGAACGGGTCTGCGGGCTACTACCTGGTGCTCGTGGGCACCACGTTGGTGACCCCTGATTTAGATCATAAATTCCTGATGATCTGGCAATTTACCTTCAACTCTTGCTTCAGCCATCGGATCTCTGGGGTTAGTCAAGTCTGTCTGGCTTTCACGAGTGCTTTTCGAATCACAGTTTATTGAAGGCGTGAGGCCAGCTAAGTTGGCTTTGGCTTTGATTAACTGTGTTTATACATTATTCATTAGTGTGTATTACTATTGGAAAACTTCCTTATTAATGGTTTAAAAAATATTTTGTCGCTATTGATGTTTTCAGGATTGGCTTTACACCAGGACCTTCGCAGGGAGCACTACTCAGTAAGTGCACTGCTGCTGCTTTCCCTTGGTATGTTTCAGCAGTCTGTTGTCCTCTTGCTAACGTCTCCCCGCAACTTGCTGCAGATAAATGTCACCACCACGCTGGGAACCCTGAACGTGGCAGCAGAGGTGGATGGGGTGAAAATCAAAGGCGATGGCGAGATGCACATGACTCTATCGAGCAGCCTGCTGCCCAACCTCAACCGACAGCTGCAGTTTGTCACCTACACAAACACACTGTTCCACCCAAGCACCGCGGACATGGGTGAGAGGCTTATCCCATTTTTGGGTTTTAAATTCATTTGTTTATTTATTTATTTATTTTTTTTTTTAAAGAAATGGTAGCATCTTACTTAATTCTGCCCCTATATTCAGAATAGAGTTAAAAGCCCTTTAATGAAGGTTGGTTAAAAAAGTAAAATCCATGCCTTTTGCATAAATGTGAAACTGATGACTTTGATGAGCAAAATGACAAGGAGAAAAAAAGCACATGATTGTTTCACAATATTGCAAAAATCCCCAAATCCCTGATTTTTTTTTTTTTAAATAACATTTCAATTTTTTTTAATTGATTGTTGCTTTATTTGTGGTGTGATCCAAAATGATCTAGTCCTTTCAATTAAGGAGATTTTGCCTTTTTGTTAGCGAGTATTGATTTGATAGTTCAAAACCAAGTTAGGAAAATACACTAAAGTTTTTTGTTGTTGTTTTTTCTAACTTTCAGTGCAGTTAGAGACAGAGGGCCATCAAGCTATGTTCAGTATCAAGATTCGTCATGGTGTGACTCCCAAACTGTATAACACAGGACCCAAAGGAGGTAATACACTCATCGTCATGACACATTAGTGATCATTGAAGCACCACCTCATGTGATCCTTAATCATCAGTTGTTTGAGAGGAAGGAAAGGTGTTTTCTCCAACAGTTCTATGATCTTTGCAGAGTATAATGTCAGCGCCTTGGTCACCATCGCGACCAAGACGTTCCTGCGCTACGACAAACTTCAAGATCTCATCAACAGCGTGAGGAGATACTATCCCACGATCACAATTGTGATCGCCGACGACAGCGAAAACCCCAAAACCATCACTGGGCCCTACATTGAACATTACATCATGCCTTTTGGAAAGGTAGGAGGGCGTTTTAGTGCCTCGTGTCTCCGCTATGGTCGTCTCTCTGGTTTCACGACTCTCTCTCTCTCTCTCTCTCTCTCTCTCTCTCTCTCTCTCTCTCTCTCTCTCTCTCTCTCTCTCGCTCTCGCTCCCTTCCTCTCTCAGGGCTGGTTCGCCGGACGAAACCTGGCCGTCTCTCAGGTGACCACCAAGTACGTGCTGTGGGTGGACGACGACTTCATCTTCACCGCCAACACCAAGTTGGAGAAGATGGTGGACGTCCTGGAGAGGACCACCTTGGATCTGGTGAGGGCCACTGAAGGCTGAGCTCCTGGCAGCAGGAGGAAGGAAGGGCAGTCCACCTTCATCTGTTTTGCTCTCCGTGCCCAGGTGGGAGGCGCCGTGCGGGAGGCAACAGGCTACACTGCCACCTACAGGCAGACCATCTCCATTGAGCCAGGCGAGGACGACGGCGACTGCTTGCACATGAGGAGGGGTTTCCATCACGTCATCCAAGGCTTCCCCAACTGCGTGGTGACCGACGGGGTCATCAACTTCTTCATGGCTCGCACGGACAAAGTGCAGCAGGTCGGCTTTGACCCGCGACTTGCCAGAGTGGCCCACCTGGGTGAGTAGCGGGGTGCAGGCTCACATTCTGACCAATGATCTCTTCCTTCTTTTAGCACTATGTTTTTACAAGACGAAGGCGACAAAGACGACTTTTTCCTATGAAATGCGGATATACCTGCAGCAGATGCTCAACTTCAAACATTGTTCACTTCAATGAATAATGTTCACTGAATACAGGCAGATACAAACAGTCCAACTGTTGTGACGTTAAAAAGAAGAGCACACTTGAGTGCACTGAATGTAGTGCTGGAAAAATATTGAGCTGAAAAAAAAAAACTGAGAGTATTTAGCAATTGAATTGCTTTATCGTAAGCCGACATCTAACAGCAGTGTGTAATTATCATTTAAACATTAGAATCTGCTTGTAGTCGCTGAGATAGCATCGCTATGAGACATCTTTTATCACAACATGGAAGCTTCTGGAATTTTTGATCTACCATGATTAAATTAAATGCATTCACTAATATTATACACTTAATGATATTTCATGGAGTTTCATATGAGCCCCTTTATAATCAGTTTTCCGCCTATTCCACATACTGTAGCTTTAAACTTTGAAGAAGTTGCACTTGCACTTTGAATATTTGATTTGATTTTTTTTTTAATTTCATTTCTCTTCCCTGACAAAAGCACTGAGGATTTTAAAAGACCAGAGCACTTAAAAATTCCATATATCTGCTTTGACCATAAATTCAGTGCCAGTATTTATGATGTTCTTTGTTTTTCCAGAGTTTTTCATCGACGGCCTGGGATCTCTCCACGTTGGCTCTTGCGATGACGTCATCATCAACCACGCAACCAAAATCCGACTCCCCTGGGTCAGCCAGTCAGAGAGCGACAAGACTTACGCCAAGTTCCGTTACCCGCTGGCCTCCTCCGATGCCACGCACACGAAAAATGGCCTCCTGTACTTCAAAAACCGATTCCAGTGTTTGACTCATAATTAGGTCCCCCTCCCCCCGTTTGGTTTGGAGTCGCTCAGCTGCTCTCGCGGAGTCGCCAAAGAAGGTCACCTCTGTCATGTACCTGCAATAAGATTTCAGACAAACAGTGTTGCGCCTTTTTCTCTGAACCCTTGAGAAAAAGGCCTTACAGAATATGTGCCATCGAGGCAGTAAAAGCCTAAGTATTCGGGAACTGCAGTGTTCTCGTTGGGAGATAGCGGATCCTCCCACACTGTTAATGAAAAAGAAAAATGCTGTTTACAAGGACCGAGGCTATCTCGGAGTAATCTGCAGTCGAGTCGAGTTCACGTTGAGCTTCGTCCTTTAGTTTGTTTCAAATCTTATCAGGCAATACATTCCAGAGTCCGTCTGAGACTGAAGACGCACTTTGGAAAACAGGTAGCAGATGAATTATGTGAACGCCGGTGGAGGTACTGTGTGTGTCCTCGCCGTCACAAAGGAGCATGACAGGTGAGAACAATACTAACTCTTGGTGGGGACGTATGGAGACTTTTTCCCCCACAAAGTGACAATCCTGTAAACACAGAACATCCTTTTTAACAAATACCACCTACGGACTTGTTCTGTTCAGAACCTTCTCCGTCAGTATCACCAACCCCTTGCTTGTCCTGCCGCACGACCTGCGTGCTGGCTACGGGGTGCGGATCTGTTTGTGTTATGATTTTTCTTATGCACTTTGACCCTGAATTTTACGTGGCATTTGTAAGTGAAGAGTCATATCTTAAGAGAAACAACGTTTTCTGTCATTGTCCGTCTCAATCTGCTTCCTTCAACAAACATTTCAGGAAGGGTTCTCAACCAGGTACATGTGGGTGAATTGGACGAGATAAGATTTCACCTTTACATGCTGCAAATTGCTTGCAATTAAACTAAATTAAACATTTCTCTTCTTTTCCTGATTATTAACGGGAAAAAAAGGGACTTTAAAATGATGATGCAAGAGGGTCACAGGTCCACTTCAGTTCAGGCCTTTTCTGTGCGAAGTTTACATGTTCTCATTGTGCCTGCATGGGTCCTCTGCCTCCCACAGTCTATGGACATGAAGGTTGGTTGGACTCACTCATGACTCTGATTTGTCAGTGGTTGTAAATGTGGCTGATGAGCGCGTCTGTCTTGCCTGTGGTGAAGGGTTGACTTGCCCAGGGTGCATCTCCACCTTTCACCATAAGACAGATGCACAGCCGTGGGTGCAGGTTGGGCACTGATGAAAAATGGATAAATGGATGGAGGAGTAACTATCATGTAATACAGTCTATCTTAATGTAGAAGGGTTGAGTTGAGGCAACCGGACTTCAAGATCGCAAGAACGAAGTCCTGTTTCCTCAACTCAACCCTTTTATTACATGTCATACTGTCATACATTTCATTCTTTTGAACACACTTCACAATCAAACTGGCTAGCTGAAGCAGCTCTTTGGGACAGTAGTCGTCCTCATCCCGGGTCATCACCTCTCCGAAAACCTGAATTAGGATGGAACAAAACACTCCCCCTCGTGTCAAGGCCACCTCTTTACAACACCTCCACAAGCAAGTTCACTTGTCACCCCTAACATGAGGCTCGTGATGTCGCAAAGCACTGCATGTGAGACGCACGCAGCACGTGCACTTCCGCTGCAGTGGCCCCACCTGCCTTCTTAGATGCTCGTTGGATTTGCACCCACAACCCGGTGAGATAGGGGACGGGGGCTGCTGAAACGCAGGCATGAAATCTTATTAAGGCGCACTGTTAACCTGCGGAGAATTGATATTAGTGTTTTATTTTCTTGATTCGATCAGTTCTTTTTTCTTTTCTTTTTTTGGCTTTGTGTCACATTGTTTTACTTCTGCCACCTTCGCCGCATTTCTGCTCGCTGTCCATTTGTGTTTTGCGAATGAAGCTAAATGCCAAAATAATGCCATTAAGTGTTTTAGCCTCTTTTTGCAATTTAGTCCACCGCCTCATTTCCCCTGATACCAAGATGTGCCAGTATCTGCTCAAAATCCTCCCCCGTATTTGGACAGCTTTTACATGATCGTTATTAAGTATCAATACAATTACGCAAGTCAAATATCCACTGATTGAAACCTGGAACTAGAACTGATCAAATGTTCTACATGTAGTCCTTTTTTCAGTAATCAAACAAATCACTTGAAA
Source organism: Nelusetta ayraudi (assembly GCF_046127955.1). Classification (NCBI taxonomy): domain Eukaryota; kingdom Metazoa; phylum Chordata; class Actinopteri; order Tetraodontiformes; family Monacanthidae; genus Nelusetta; species Nelusetta ayraudi. The sequence continues at coordinate 4,075,252 of NW_027466100.1, read as the reverse complement.
GTTGATTCCATTTACACTTTTACTCAAAAACCACAATGCATCTTTACCAACCAGCATTATACGTTTTAAACAGCCTCTTAAAATGTCCACTTACAGAAGAAAAGTGTGAAGGCTTTTATCTGTTCTACATCAAGCTGTGCTGTTAGTGGGTTTCTCTGCTTGCACCTCCCTTCCTGGGCACCAGCTGTACACGAGAGACATTGTTTTTCCCCCCCAAAAGCAACAAGTCTCGACTACCCCCCTGTAACAATAATGCTCTTTAATTCAAAGCCTCATTACATCTTTATCAGTAAGCGTCCTTGACTGTGTGTTAAACTGGTTCAAAGCAGCTAAGGCAAAAATGCCAAATGGGACTTTTTACCTGAGCTACATTTACATTAACGAAGCTACGGTGTTTCGACGCTCATTGTGAATCAAAGTTGATGGCTTCACGAAGAAGCAAAAATGTAGTCTTTGTTTTTGTATCGCAGGGGATGTGTTTTGGGTGTGGACACGTGTTCCCTCTTGCTGCTGCTGTGTGTCGTGGAGCTCAAGCTGGGGAACCCGGCCAGTCCAACACACTCTCCCATACAGCACCACTTTTTCTCTTCTTTCCAATTTCTGACCGGTGTCTCTCTTCTGGTTGACCGGCTGCTGCCGTGCTGTTTGTACATCATTCATCTCAAATTGACTTGTATGTTTGGTTGTGTTTACTTAATAAATTCGAATTGTTTTTTTTTTTCCTTCCCGTTGAAGCTTTAAAATCTCTCATTTATGTCATAGCATAACTTGTTGCCACTGCAGCAGGGGTTTTCTGGAGCCTGTCCCAGCTGTCGTCTGGCAAAGGCAGGGTGACACCCGGGACAAGTCAGTGAACAAAATCTAGTAGAAATGTTGTTCTCAGTGGAAAAGGAGATGCATCTGAGCAAATGTACTTTTAGGATTTAATATGAGGTCACTTGGTGTAAGGCTAAATTCACTTGTAGCCTAGGCAGGTTATGAATGAACGGTGATGATAATGTCATCTGTACTACAAAACTGATGTCGGGACATTGATAGAAAACTTAGACATTCTGTTGAGCTGATAAACGCCACCGTGTTTAGCTTACTAACCATAAGAAATACACTTTGTACACTGAAAGAGAGAAAAAAAACAATGAAAATTAATGCAAAAATACATAGACAGAATTACTAAAACGCAGGACATGCTAAAAAAAAATTTAGATGTAAGAAAAAACACAAACATGTATACCCCAAACAAACTATAGCAAAAAAAACAAAAAACAATACAGACAAAACAATAGACTTTGGGAAGGATTTGCAAGGTTTGGGCAAGAGTTTCAATAAGTTACACAATAAAGCGACTGTTCCTGCATTTTCTTCTTTGGTCCACCTGCTGTCAGTGTCTTTATTCAAAGTAATCCACACTGCAGCTATTTACACACAGACTGACAGTAACAGACAGCACCTCTGATTCATCCTTGTTCCTTTTTATCCTGTTCTGGCTTGATTAGGACGTGTGCAGACGTGCTGAAAACAGATAACACTCTTTGACGATGACTTGGTTAAAATAGCCCTCCAAAGGAAAACACCAGCATCCTATTGACTGATAGGAAAAGTTCAGTCAAACACCACTTATATGGATTCCCAGCACACACAGGAGCTTGAATCCGCACAAGGATTCCCTTATTCCAAGGATTAGACAATAATTGATCTCCATTCTTAGCCCCGTATGAAAATATTATGTTTTACAAAAGAAAAGACATCTATTCTCAGAGACACAAGATTTGTTTTTCCTATTTTTCACAATTACTCTGCAGCCACACAGGTCATCTCCTCCATTATTACCATCTGAACATACACACAGAAATCCACCATTAAAATCAACGCACAAGATAAAAATTCAGCTCCCCTGAAAGATTTCAGAAAGACGTTATCATTCACAAACAACTAAAAGTGGTTTGCACAGAAACGCAAATGGCGACGCACCTAGCTATGACTCAGTCAAGACACGCTGACATCAACACAGTCAAGAGAGTTTGTTTTCCTTGCAGGCCTTGGCTGGGAACTCTCACTGAGGGAATCCGTCCACGATGCTGCGTCACAGGACCGAATATCCCCCACTCTCATTTGGTGCAGTTGCTTGGACTCCCACAGTTACACCCTGGCAGGGGGGAGGGGGGAAATAACATGTTTTATTATTTTTGATCTAAAACCGTCCAAATCACATAATTTGGCTTTGTTAATCCTCTGTATTTTAAAGTGATTCTACTATCAACAGAAACAAAGTCCTTAAAGCTGCTAAAGCAAATAGATTCATGTTTAGTTTGGCACAAGTTTTTATGTCATATGACCTCCCTGATGCGCAACCCTGCACGCTGAGGACGCTCAAGCAGCGCCCCCTTGAGGCTGCATATCTGGTGCGACATGGCTGGAGATCAAAGGTGGACACTCCCACCACTGTCACTGTCATATTGAAATGAATGAAATATTTGAAATTCAGCAGCCAGCAAAAAACTGTAATGATGGTCACACACATTCCTCAATCAATTAGTTTTTCTGCTACCTTAAAAACTAGTTTGTGATCGCTACAAAAGAAGACGAGACATGAGGGAAGCACATTTTCCCATTTTCATTTCTTACTGCCAATGTTTCATATATAAACTATGGAAGAGCATCAAGTGCTCAAAAGCACGAGACAAATAATCACATTTGTGCATTTTATTTTATTTAGATTAAGATTAGAAAGCTGTTAAAATAAGATGTTCTTTTTTTAGATCATAGATATTAAGAAAATGAAATAAGGTGTTACACAAGTATTAGGCCTACCTCCTGAACAGAAAATAGGAAGAGAAACAAGAAGTACTATTGATTCATAAAACACAAGGAGGAGGGTTTGACAGGGAATGAGATGAATGTTTTTTATGTAGAGTGATTAAACCATTTCCTCCAAAAAGTGGAAGCCTGAGTGGCTGAGATAAAGTTCCTCAATTGTTTTTCCTCACACTGGTTACTAAACACCGTTGGAATCTCAGGTCATAAGTTTATGGAAAAAACAAAAACCGGATACTTGTGCAAAGTGAGAATGATAATATTTTTTTTCCAATCGTTTATGCCTTGGTTGCGCATGCACTGGGCCTAAGTGCCGCAGATTAGTTACATTCATGTGATATTCAAGGCCAACAAGTCCCATGAGCACACTCTTGCTGTATTAATAGAAAAGTTTACTACGTGTCCCTGAATGCACCGTAAGGTGCACATTGGAGTGTGGTGTTTGTGTAATAAAAATGTGACGCATACAGGAAAGTGAGCAACAGTAGTTTCCTTTTCAAAATGTGGTGGGAACATGGCTAACAAGATTATGAGTTTCTGAGAAGATCAACAAGCTTGAGGCACCACAGATGCAGTGTTTACAAGATGGGGTAAACGTGGTTTACAAACAATGAACCAGTGCAAGACGATGACATGTCATCAGCTGCGGCTGCAAAAAGGCAGATTGGGGGAACTGGCAGAAACAAGCATATGAAAAATAATTAATTCCAGAATTATAATGTCCATCCACCCATCCATCTTCTATACCCGCTTATTCCAATTCAGGGTCACAGGGGTCTGCTGGAGCCTATCTCAGCTGTCATAGGGCGAAGGCCTGGACAAGTCGCCAGTTCATCGCAGGGCCACATAGAAACAAACAACCATTCACACTCACATGCACACCTACGGACAATTTAGAATATTCAATTGACCTCACATGCATGTTTTTGGAGTGTGGGAGGAAGCCGGAGAACCCGGAGGGAACCCACGCAGACACAGGGAGAACATGCAAACTCCACACAGAAAGGTCCCAGGCCCGGCCCCCGGAATCGAACCCACAACCTTCTTGCTGTGAGAGAATTATAATGTGTACTATTCTGTAAATCTCATTCTATTTATATAATTCACTTATTATGATTCCCATGCAACAACATTAAATTTAATTTGTGAAATTCAAACTTGTGGGAACCAGATGGCATGGAAATGTTATTTCGTGCGCTGCCATCGTAACATCATTTGCTACATAAGTGTTGACAGGAAGTTTATATAAAGAGGACAGAGGAGGGCGCTCTGACATTGGAATACGCCAGTCATCATCCGCTTGTCAAATTGTGGGATTTTAATTGACTAATGGCGAGGTGAAGTGGTGACGTCGCCAAGAGGCGCTTTAATAGATCTTTGCATGCTAAGATTAGCACTGCAGTGTGAATGTTCTGCTAGGAGAAGATTGGCCGCCGGCGTTGTGAAGACAGATTTACATTTTCATTTTCTAGTTGTGGAGCTCAGACTGCTGCTGGCGCACCACCAGAGCGGCGCGATGACGCTGCCCACAATCCGGCTGTCTTTCCTGAAAAACCTGCTCGGTGTGAATGTAAAACATTCCCAGCTCTATCTCGTCCCTGCAGCAAGTCAAGACAGTGAAACTGCAGGGCGCCTGCCGCACCCTGCAAGCTAACAATAACAAACAGGTCAGGAATCCAACCTTTCCATCACTTAAAGATCCCAAACAATATCCGATAAATTAATTGTCCAATTAATTGTTAAAAAAAAAAAAAAAAAAAAAAAAAAAAAAAAAAAGTAAAGATCTCCAGAATGGTATATTCAGCCCTCTGTTTAGAGACTTCTGCAAGAGAGGCTAAACGTTTAGCTAAAAACGAACGTTTTGTTACACCTTGATTTGAATGACAGCAAGTAAAAGGAGCAAAGGGTGGACATCCTTCATATTGGGGGGGTTCACTGGTTGTCTGTTCAGCATATGTTATTGGTGGTCAACACTGGTCAAGGGAATCTTGCACAACATGGGTAAAAGCTTGAAGACTGATGTTGCACCTGTATGCTGTGTTGGCCACCGGGCGCTCGGCCGTTCAGCGTCTCAGGAGCATCCACACACAAACCCAGTGGCCGCTCGGGGAAAAATGGAGGCTCGGTCGCTCTCGGTGTCACACAGCATGGACTTGAAACCTCAAGAGAGAGCAATTAAAAAAAGACAGAGAGCAAGAGAGAGTAGATGTTAGGAAAAAGCGACTGAAAATGATTAGCATAGCAACATGGATCCAGGAGTGTTGCTGATTGATGAGCTGAGTCTACAAATAAGGAATCTACAGAAGTCTATAGATAAGCAGAAAAAACTGTTTTTATATATTTTATTTTATTTTTATGTGTATATACAATTTTTTTAATTTCTCAAATGCTTTTTTTTCTATATATATGTCACCCCGAGTTTCGACTGCAGCTTCCATGTTACTCAGAAGGTCACCTTGGGGGTTTTGTGTGATGCATTTACATCAACTGGTATCACAAAACAAGATCTAAAATATTCATGTGTCTGTTATAGAAGCAAAATGCTAATAATCGCACATATTTCATGAAGACACGATGAACTTCATTCAGTTTTTAAGCGCTGGGAGTGCTTCTGAGTGAGTGAGCGAGTGACTCTCACCACTTTGACAGACAGACTGTGCTGCCGTGGGTGCAGAGATGGCAGGGAGGTGTTGTGAGGCAGCGCGCGGGGTTGTTGACTTTGTCCCAGATATGCAGAGGAGACGTGGGGTGAAGGACCGGATGCTGGAAACCTCATATTCCTGCCCAGGCTGTTGGATTTGCCCTCTTTGCGCTGATACTCTATGGGAGACTGAAGGGCTGCGAGTGGGGAAGAGGCAGAAACGTCACCGGGCTGAATCTGGACGCTTGATGTCGACTGACGGAGGTGAACCGGTGCTGACCGTTTAGGAAGTTCTTCTGCGTCTCCAGGATCTGGACCACGTCGTCGAACCACGCTCGCTTTATTTCCGGGGACGCCGCCTGCATGATGAAGTGCGTCACGCTGCCGTCGGTCCTGCGAGAGGTCAAGGACAGGCAGCGGGGGTCCCCCTCCGAGTGCTCCTCCACACCCAGACAGCTGACCTGCAGCGGCAGATCACGCAGCAGCACGTGAGCGACGGCGGCCTTTTGGCGGACGTCCCACGAACGCGGCGCTGCTCTCGCTCACCTTGATGCTGTTTTTAAAGGTGTAGCCTGGCAAAGAGAAGCCCCTCTTCTTGTCAATGGGCTCACTGAAAATGACCAACTGCTCAAAGAGGAAAACCCGTCTCTCTCTTGCTCGGGACAGGACGCCGCTCTCCTGCTCACTGACGAAGAAGGTGTCCTGCTGGAGCAGCTTCCCCTGTGCTGTGATCTTCCCCTGGAAGACAATTTTCAACCCTGCTTAACACTGAAAAAATACACCTGTATATATAAACATACACACACGTGTGTGTGTGTGTATATATGTATATACAGTATATATATGTATATACATATATACACACACACACATATATATATACATATATATATATAGATATACATAGTATATCTATATATATATATTTTTTTTAAATAATACATACACACACACACACACACACACACACACACACACACACACACACTACCGTTCAAAAGTTTGGGCTCACTGACTCATTTCTGCATTGAACTGCATTATAAGCAACTCCATGAAATAATCTAGTGGAATGCAAACTACAGCCCGGGGGCCACATGTGGCCCGTTAAGCCTTTTAATCCGGCCCACCCAACTTGAAGCATTGATATTAATAGTAAGTAAGTTATAGAAATTGCTGTATTTCATCAAATTCTCCACTGTTTTTACATATTTGGTTGTAACTTTTGTTAATTTTCAATTGAAAGTACAGCACATGTTTTCTACATTATATCCCATGATAATTTTTTTTCTCCTCTGAGTTGAGTCACCAAAACACTTCATCCAGCCCTCTGGCACATTTTAGAACCCATTGTGGCCCACCAGCCACCCCTGCTCTAAGAACATTACTAGTGCACCAAAATCAGTGCTCAGGATGTGCTGAACACATTATGGGATGGCTTTGACAGTTGTCAAACTTTTGAACGTGTGTGTGTATGTACTATCCACAATAATAAAACTCCCCATCTCACCTCAAAACCTTGAAGTCGACCAACATTCATCATGTCATTGCAGCGTTTTGGCACAAAACACATCACCTCCACAGCCCTCTGATGGTGGGGAATCAGTGAAAGAAACGTTTCAATTGACATGACCAAAAGTAAATAGGAGCCATCTCAGTCATGCAAAAGCCACTTTTATATGCAAACTGAGATGGTAACATGAGCGGCATACCTGCAGCTGCTCAACATCCCTCCCTGCTTTGCTGTAATACTTCAGGAAGTCCTGCAGCAGCCAGTCAGGGAGAGCATCATTTTTAAAAGTAAGCAGAAGAGTCGGCATATGTTATGTATGAGCTAAATTACGGCAGACGGAATGGCGAGTCAACAAATAAGGAATCTACAGAAATCCACAGATAAGTGGAAAATACCTGTTTTTTACATACATATAAAGACCAAATAAGATCACGAGAGGTTTGATGGCGTCATAAGATGCTTCCAAGATTCCCATCGTTTAGTGTATGGTGTTAATAACAACTGTGTCCAACTGATTTGCAGGTGTCTATTTCTCTTTTGATATATCACCCTGAAAGACTAGTTTAAAAAAAATTGTCTTTGGATGTGAAAGCTTTTTTAGACACCAAAGCCTCCCGGAGAAATGTCGTCAAAATAAGCAAATCCAAATGTAAGAAAAATGCACAAATGTCACCCATGCAGCAGACAGCAGACCTTTAGCAGTAGCTGGTACTTCATGATCCTCTGGACAGGTTTAATAAGCAAGTCATTGAGCTGCAGCCTGTGGCCCATCTGCTGTCTGAGATCCTGAAAAAAAGAAGAGGAGCGGAGAAAGAGTCATTTGGTAGAAAAGACAATTCGTTAGTAGTCGGGACACAATTGTAAACCGTTTCCTCACCTCAAAGTAGGTCTCAATGAACTCGGAGACAATGTGCTCTGATTTTGGTTTGTTCTGGCAGTAAACAACATACATGTGGAGACGCCGTTCCTGAAAGTCAAGAGATGTAGATTAATTTTTTCTTTTTATATTGGGTGAGAATCAGAATATGCAAAATGTTTTTTGTGTGCCTTCGTAGTTACGAAAGCATTTTTATTTGGAGTTAATATTCTGATTAGAGTTAAACTCGAGTCTACAGATTAGATTCCTGTTGGTTTGTCTTTGATAGATTGCTATTAAAAATGGTTCACATCTCTGTCAGAGAACATTTGTCTCCAATGTGTCACACAAACCATTCAAATTCATTCTGACTGCGGTGTGAGGAAAAGCCTCCTGGAACTCTGTGCTGTTTCCTTACATTCAAGAGAAGCAAAACACGTCCAAACCAACCAGCAGGCACATAAAACGAGTCTCTGTTTTTGACTCTCAATTTCCTCTCAGATTTGTTGTCTTCTCTGGGGTATTTGGGGGTAGTTTTGAGTGCATGACCTGTGCCTCATTAAATAGTTCCAGTGGCTGAGAAAGAATGGTTTAATTTGCTGCAGCTTAACAAGGCATGCACATTACCATGGGAGGTGCAGATAAAGTTCTGAGCTGCAGAGGCTGCTCTACATCTGAAGTCAGATCTGCGTGATCCATGTAGATACTGATACATTCCCCGTATGAAACAAAATGCTGCCCAATCTTTTCACAAACTTCTAAACGAAAATCAAGACAAAGATCTAAAGTGTTCCAATTGAAATAGGTAGTATGGCATTTAATCTAAAAAAAACAAAAGAAATAATCTCAATTTCATGGCAAAGTGGCAAATGTGAAAAATCACATTGCCATCATTTGGGGAAAGAAAATAGAGAGAATAAGAGGGAACAAACAGCCACCTTTGGTCTTACAGAGAAGTCAAATCTATTTCAAGCCCGTCAATTTATTTTCATCAGCAAGGAAAGTCCATTGACTTCTTGACACACATCACTTTATTTTACTTTATTTAAAAAGGCTCGCCAGTAGGCTCTGATAGAATTTCTGCTCTTCCGGTGCAGTAGTGCAGTGAAATTTGAACCGCATCGAATGAAAAACTCACATGGGTGGTAGTTGTTATTTGCTGATGGGTAGACTTACGTTCTTGATGAAGAGCTGTGCCAGGCTGTCCGGATCGTTCACACATTTCTCCAACTCTCCCAGGAAAAAACTGTGTGACAAAAGGTGGCGAAGGCCAGGCAGGAACAGTCATCCGGGCACGTACACACACACACACACACACACACAGGCAGGCAGGCAGGCAGGAAACCACCATCATGACACATAAGACGCTCAGAGGACAGATTGCTGAAATTCAGGGAACAAACAAAGTGACTCACTCTTTGTGCCAGTCATAAATCTGGTGGATGTTACCAAACACAACCCTGTCCTTCCCTCTCAAGTCCTCTGGGACTGCCTCACTTGACATGGCAGCCATATAGCCCTACACCATGTCAAAGGTAAAGATACAGTTAGCGCACATGAGACAAATTGTGTGCTTTTAGATGACAATAATGCAGACGTGTCAACTTATAAACATATTGGCCTGAGCCTTTTTTTTAAGCATACAGAACCACAAACCTGCACAATGAGTCCAAGATCTTCCACATACAACTGTTCTGTCTCGATCAGCTCTGAAAGTACATATCTGTGAACGACATTTTAGAAAATTGTTAAAAAAAATTTCTCCCTCAGTTAACTCCAAAACAAAATAGTCAACATTTCATAACATTAACATTCAGGGAAGGTTTTTTTTATTGCTAATGTATTTTCCTGAAAGGGTCAATGTGAAGGTCAATCCAGGAGGCAGAAAAAGTGAAATGTTTATTATTTTTCTCTCAAAGCAAAACCATTTCCTCTTTTTTGGGAACCACTTTTTCATTTAGTGTACATGCAACGCGTGCATTTTGCAATCACTTATGATAAAACACTTTCAAATCCTCTTATTCATTTGACTTTCCAGGATGAACTGTTGGTATCTTCTGATGGGAGCTTTATTTACAGTTAGAATGGTTACCAGGACCAGAGGCGATCTAGCAATTCTTTTTCCCTTTGTGATGTCATGATTTCCCATATTCCCATATTTTTATATCCTATACTTATCTCAGCTTGTATATAGATTTTAGTTAGTACTGTATTTCTGGAACTGGGCAACGACATTTCGTTGTGAATTGAACCACTGCTGTGTTTTTCTTCATGATGACAATAAAGAAAGTCTAAGTCTAAGTCTATCCCGTCCTCGCATCAGTGGCGACAGGTATCGTTTGCACTCTGTGTGGGTGCCTTGTGCCCTTGTTTTTATCCAATCCCAAAAGTGTGGACGGTTTTAGCTTTAGCTTAGCGTAGACTCGCATCAGCTGGAAGCTAAAACATTTTTGGTTCCCAGCTAAAGCCTATTTGTGAGAGACTGTAAATCGAGATGTAAATAAACATTTTATGGAGATCTGTGGAGTCTTTGCGATGATTAGTCATGCATAACTACGCCAGTGGAGTCCAGCATTTGTTTTTAAAGGAGAGAAAACACAGGGATAAAATCAGGCTAGTACCATAGTATTTATCCAACCCTCATTCCTGATGAGCATGCCAAAAAACATTTCTCAAGTCTGGAAGCATCGACTACTTGACGGCTCCTGATCTATGAAACAAAATAAATTGCAAGTGTATTTCCTTGGCTTCAGACGCTATTTGTCACTGTTTGGCAGTCTTTCATTTGTACCCCAGAGACTTGAAAGTCATATTCATCAGCTCACTTTATATTCAAGAAAATTAACAACTCTTCTGTGAGGCAAACAAACACCTACATGCTTTTCTCTAGAGCAACGCCTCTCTCTTCTGTGCTGCCCACTCTATTGGACCACTGGTTGCCTGTATCATTCATCACAGCGCAGAAATCTTCCTTCTGGACAGTATCGATGTTACATCTTTGGGCCTGGATTTCCTTTAAAAAAGAAAAAAAGAATGCAAGAAAGAAACACAACAGTGCAATCTTTGCACAGCAAAGAAACAGGAGGTGATGTGCAGTGATTCACTCAGCTGTAAGCATGTTGCAAATCATCAGCATATTTGTCAGCAGGGAAAGAGCAGGTCCTTGTTAAGACCTGGACATATGCAACAGTTTTCTTTTCAATGACATGATCCGTTTAACTGGATTAATACATTTAGGCCATCTTTATCTGCAGTCTTACTCAAAGCAATAGATATGAAATCAGAAAACAAACTTCCGCCAGAGAAATATGTGACAATGTTTTTTTTTTCTCATCTACTTGTTGCAGGAGGAAAGAAAATCTTCTATTTAACGAGACAGTGGGGAGGACAAAAGGAAAGGGATGTTTTTTTCCCCTGCAGCCCTTTTCTTGCAGGAAAAACTAAACTTGCCGGGAAAACTAACTGGCAAATATATCATTGGGTGATTTTCCAACCTCTTTCCAACCTCTTCTTTCACTCTAAGACGCAGACTCTAAGTCAACACGTTCACAAATGGCAGCAGTCCTCATGCTTTATCTTAATTAATCAGCTTCTTCAACAAGAAGGCTGTCTGACTTCACAAGCTGCTCCTCACCTGTATTATTTACAGGTGAAGACTTTTTGATGGCCTGCTTGGCTAGTTGATTTTATCCAGATGCTGCAAGGAAAGCCCAGGATTTGTTCCAACAAGCATGGGCTTTCAGAAGTAGTAGTAGTAGTAATTGTAGTGTGCACAGAAAGTAACGCAAACACACACACACACACACACACACACATGAAAAGCCAAAAGTAAATATCCCCCATTTGCCTGAGACACAATGGTTTGATTTGTGGTGTCGAAAGCCATGTGACTGTTGGTATACACTCATATAGACAAAGTCATCGTGTGCATGACGTTGCCTTGCGACACCTGCGTGACAGAACAGATTCAAAATAAGAATCTCGGCTCAAGAATGAAGTCAGTCTGAAAGGAATGGACATTGGAGTTCACATTCTCTGGTACCTTATTTGGTTAAAGTCTGCTATTAAATGTGTGTATCCTGCCTGCAAATACTAAAACACAAAAATATAATTGTCATAATTCTCTTCCATGCGCGACAGACGAATGCAAGGGAACGTTTCAAAGCAAAATAATAATGTACATCAGAGGCCTGTTATGCTAAAGATAGGGTGAAATTTGAGGGGCAAAGACTCTTCAGAGGGGATCAGAGGTCAGACGCTGATCAAGAGGCAACAAGTTTGCAAATGAGGAAAGATTAGAAATCTCTAAAAAGTCTTCTGAAAGCCTGCAACTATAATTTGTATTTTTTGACGTATGATGGGAGTCAATAAAAGCTTTTCTCGCACATGCGTACACACACATTTATAGCATTCTCAAGTCTCACCGTGTCTCCAGCGGGGACGATGGTGCCTTTGTCAGGTGCTTCCAGCGGCCTGGGCTGAGTGGCGCTGTGGGAAAGCAGCGATTGCCACTGGCCCCTGTCTGACCTGCACATCTGTTTCTCCACTTTCCCCACTCCACCTCTGGCATCGGCGCTTAGCTTGCGAACGGGATTGCTGAGCCATTTCTTAAGGGCGCTGACTGGGTGCCGTGATCCCACAGATGAGGAGTGTGAGCCGGGGCTGGAGTCGGCTGAGCCCTGCTGGGGAGCCGAGCCGGCCAATGGGGGGACGCTGCCGCCGCTGTTGCTGCTTCCTGCCACAGAGTAAGACTCCGCTGCTGGGAGATAGAGAGACGCAGAGAGAGGGACTGGGTTCAAGAATAGCGCATAATTGCAGACTAAACCCTGTCAGGTCAGACGCTGCAGACGGGTTCTTCACAGAAATTTAGTTCAATTTCCTGTGTTAAGACCAAAGAGGACACTTTAGTGGCTGCAGCGAGGATATCGAAGAGACTTTTATTGACGTTGTGACATGTAACACGCGCAACGAAATTAAAAAGTGCCAGACAGGCGGTGCATCACCATTACGCTAAAAGAAACATTAAAACTACAACAATAAATACGATAGCAACCAGTGTTGTTGGGATTACTCCATAAAAGTAATCCAACTACTGATTACTGATTACTCCTCAAAAAGTAATCTAATTACTTTTTTTTAACTACTTTGTTTCATAAGTAATCAATTACTTATTACAACTTTAGTCAAAGAAAGATAAAGTAACAGTGGAACATGTCTTGTTTCCTTTGATTTAGATGAGATGAACTCAAAATAATGTTTGTATTTCCAGCTATCAAACGCAATCGCTGTTTTTTTCTTTTGCCGCCGCCATGCTTGTGTTGGTGCGTCGTCGCATATCACTGACGTTGCATGCACGGCTGCATCATCAATCCGCAACATCATTGTTTTTGGTTGTTTTTCTAAATTTCAGACATTTTGTGGACATTTTTGGCTTGCAAAATATTTCAGAAAAGTAATGGAATCGTTACTCGATGAAGTAATTATGATATAATTACCACTTTTGCCACAGTAATCCCATTACATTACTCTGTTACTCAAAAAGTAGTTTGCTTACAAGAGTGGATTACTTAGTAATAGATTACTCACCGTAAGCAACACAAACACTACAGTGATATATACGATGGGAAAAACAGCGATTTGCTGTGTGATTTGTGATACATTTTATTAAGAATCACTCTTAAGAAGAACAGTATTAGTGAGAGCACTGCTCGGTCCAGGTCAAAACTGGACACTTCAGTAACATCATGCTGCTGACCACAGATGCAGAGCAAATACAAGATTTAAGTTTCACTATTTAATATTTTATCTGGCAAGAATAAACAGTAAAAAAAAAGTTGTTTTTAATTGTCCAAATATTTTGACGCTTGCAAATGCATAATTTTAAGGCTGTCTGAAAGGTTTTTGTCTGCACTGCTGTTTCCTGTCTTTCCCTCCATCCTGCTTCTGCTTCCTAAAGTTGGTACCAGACGTAGGTAGCAAAAGCTCCTCTCCAACTCAAAATGTTATCAGTCCATCGGATACAAAAAAAGCGAGTAACCAGTAAAACTTATAACGAACTATCACCACGATCTTACCACAAACACTGCCTTTGCATCACCTCACACACACACACACACACTGTACATCCCCTATAGACGACATGATTTATTCCCCAATTGAGGGAACATCTGGCTTGAGAATCACACCTCTTTTTGCCTCACGACAGAAATCAGGTCCCAGCGGCCTGAACTTTAAGATGAGTTCAAGACGGTCATCTGTTTTTTTTCAGCCAAAGGAAGGAACAGGCCCAGGCACAAACACTGTAAATAAGCATACACAGGGAATAAAGGCTGCACAGGAAGGCTCAGTAATCTCTGGGGTGCAATGACAAATGCACTGAGCATGTTTGTTTGCACGTACAAATGACTGATTGATACAATTTGTCCCAACTGCACATGAACAATGTCAAAGGAAAACAACCTTCTCTCCTTTCATTAAATCAACTTAAATGATTTATATTTTACAACAATCCTCCTGCTTTATGTAAACGCTGTCTTCGGCATTCCTGCACATCCCATCTCCATCCTCCCCTCCACATCCCACCACTTCTAATTTTGGTTCCTGTGGAAAACCGCCAGTCCAGACCTGCCTGAGTATTACCTCAAATTATCGAGCGCTCTGGATAGAAATAATGCTGTTGCTGATATGAACAGGCCTATTCTTTCTACTCATCCTCCTAATGCCAGCAGTGAGTTAAGATGCGTATTTTATGCTCAGGTAGAACTTTGTGAAAACACAAGTTTGAATCTGCTAAAGAAATAAAAAAGGATAGAAGAAAGGAATTAAAAACACGAGTTGGATGCTGCGGTAAGACATCACTAAACAGTGACAAAGAAAATGTTCACGTGTCAGGGTAAAAAAAAAAAAAAAACAGCATTCATATCAGCACTGCGGACACCTCATCACACAGCCAATTAAAAAGAAACGTCTCACTAATTTTTGCGAACAAAGGTGAAAAGCTGTTTTCCTCCTCATATTAATGTGTTCATGTGCACAGACAGTGAGAGCAGTGCAGTTCAGAGAAGATGTAATTCTGTAATCACTCTCTGTGGATGGATCAGCAGAGGATTTAAAGGTTAGCGCAGTAATGGCGCTGGTTTCTGTGTTTGCATGTGATCTTGTAAATGTGTGTGTGTGTGTGTGTGTGTGTGTGTGTGCGTGTGTGTGCGTGTGTGTGTGTGCGTGTGTGTGCATGCGTGTGCGTGTGTGTGCGCGCGCACGCGCGTGCGTGCGTGTGACAATTTAGCATCCTTGTTTTTAATGGTAACATCAGGAAAAGCACTTTGTGTTTTTTAACTGCGTCTATTCCTGCTGCTGTGGTTATGTTGATAAGCACAACACAACATATTGATCACATTTAAATACGTATTTACATATATATATACATATATACATATAAACATACATATATTTTAAAAGGCAAGCATTCACGTCAATTCACTTAATATGTTAAAGTCTAATAAATATACTCATTCAATGTCCTGTCAGTAGGATTTAGAGGGACAAGCTAACGAGTATAAAGGCCACATACTATACACAGGTATGTATGGCTACAAGAGGAGGTGCTTGGCACAATTTACTCCCAAAAAACCCTCTGCAGATCTTCAGAATACTGTATATTTAGCCCTATGTTCCATCAGAAATCAGTCTTTTTCACTCATAATCCAATCTATGAATAAACTCTGCCTTCTTGTATTCCAGTACTTTTGACCCTTTCAAATTGCAAAATGACTGCCTTTCACCACTTTACTTTGCTGTCTACTGTGAACATAAAGGATCAGTTATGGCTACACATTATGGAAAAAGCATGATTAATACACACACTGGCAGTAACATCTTGAAAATCAATCCATGGGCAACAGACCAAAAATTAAGACGCTGATGGAATTTGCACAGGAATAAAATTCGAGCAAAAGCTCGAACATATTTTCTTGTTCAACGTAAACCTTGCAAATCAAACTCCAGGCGTTTAAAAAAAAAAAAAAAAAAAACTACTTGAATCAGGTAGCCGACCGAAGAACACGTGCGCAGTCATGTTTATGTTAACACTCGGGTTCTGCACAGTCACCAGAAGATCTAGGGCGTAATGAGAAGCAGCCGAAACACACTGACAAAACTTCACAGAAAGTTCAAGGGGACGGAAACACGCGTGCATGGGACACAAACACAACCCGAGGAGGCTGAAAGACTCGCTGTCACAACGGGACGTGATGCAAACACAGGCTCGGAGTGGGCGCGGATGCCACTTTACGTACCTCTACCCGGAACAAAGCAGCAGCCACATCTGCCGCACAGTTTGCTGAGCAGGTGTGGACACCCGCACCCTTGCTGTTGGTGACCCCCTTTCATGATGATCCATCACCGCCGCACTCGAAACCCTCAGGGGACGGCATCATGCGAGGACGGTCACGCACGTGCACACACTCACAGACGCACACATGCAACAAAACAAAAACAAAAATGCAAATGCACTATAGTATCCTGAGATTGTATCCCGAAGAAACGAGAGGAAACGCATCCAGGGAGCTGAGCAGCAAACGTCCAATTCTGAGTAAAAAAAAAAAAATCCCCAGCGCTGGAAAACACTGTCCCTAATCCACGCTTCTGACAAAAGACACACAAAAACACACACGCACACACACACACAACAAGGGGAGCACAGCTCTCCTTCACTGCTGAGCTTCTCTGTTTGGTTTTTGGTTAGACAGCAGCCAGAGATTATAAAAAGGGACCGAAGAAAAACAAAAGGGGGGGGGGGGTGAGAGTGAGCTTGCAAAGCGACAGTGAGGGCAGGGGGTGGGAGGGGCCGCCATGACTGAGAGGTGGCGCTGCGCCGGGATCTGTTTCCACCGCTGCAACAAGCTTCTCCTCTTTCATGTGTGAGTAAAGAGCCCCCAACGGCCTGCCGTCACATGTGCAGCAGGCTCGGACTTCTTGAAGTGAGCAAGAATTCCAGTGTTTTGCGAGGAAGTGAGACTCCGAAACGACTCTTGTGAGACGGTCACCACCACCCTAGTGGTTCCAGAGAAATTGT
Organism: Nelusetta ayraudi; assembly: GCF_046127955.1. Lineage (NCBI taxonomy): Eukaryota > Metazoa > Chordata > Actinopteri > Tetraodontiformes > Monacanthidae > Nelusetta > Nelusetta ayraudi. The sequence continues at coordinate 4,058,361 of NW_027466100.1, read as the reverse complement.
TCATGTCTTGGGTTTTCTATTTGACTGAAAGGGATGGGCGAAATACACTTTAATTGTCCCTTTTTGTCACTTTATTAGGCTTTTTTTTTATTTGTACATATAATAGTTTGGGTTATGACCAAGATAAATCATCCATCCATTCAACATTTCAGGTAGAGCAGCACACCTGTATATCATTATCTGCCGCCATTTAGCACAGAGGCTAACAAAAAAAATGTTGACATATCATATGACATATCAGCACTGGTTCCGCTTGTGGCCTCCACAATGGTCAGTAAGAAATACATTTTAAGATGGGTTTTAAATTGCAAAAATGAAAAAAAAAATAAAGAAAAGTCATTCTATTGACCTTGATGTTCTTTTTTAGGTAAGAAAAAGCATAGACACATGACTTTTTGATTTAAAGTGACTATGCCACGTTGTCTCTGAGTCTCGTCAGCGCAGATTGATGAAGTTAATCTGAAACCCAACCGAAAGACTAAAACAGCGTATACATTTCTTTTTGATGATTAATCTACAATTATCTGCTCTTGTGAGTCGTCGCTGTCGACACTGCATTTTTCTTTTGCCATGGAAAAAAACAGCATGCGGAAACGTGACAGACAGTAAACTGAGCCGGCGGGACCGAGGCCGACCGATTTAATCTCAAAGCCCAAAGATTAAGCATTAATGACGAGATGATCACTGGAGCACAGCTGTCCACGGCCGCAGCAGCCGGCAGTGTGGTTCAAGGAGATTTATGCAAAAACCAATGCGAACACAAAAACACACACAATTTGGTGAAAGACACAAAAACATTGAGAAAAAAAAATACTGAAGATTGTCCTTGTAGTGCAGCTGTTACCTTTCAGTGACACACATATACGGCGTCGCACAAATTCACGTGACACTTTAACCGACACAACCCCGGGATGTCAGTCTACTGAGGGCAGATTAGAGCTGCAAAAACGTTAAAATGCTCTGGCACTCATAGCCATTGAGTTAAGCCTTTACTTAAATAAAAACAAAACAATAAATAATGAATAAAAAAAGAACAGTGGGTGAGCTTGAAAACCACTGACGTCCCAAATTAAGTTTTACTGAATGTTTATCCATACACAGTCGTGTATAGATGATTGGATTAGGATCGTTTTTCATTTCATTTTCTACCACCATGCCTCAAGCAGGCAGGGCTGTCGGGGTTGCTGGAGCCTGGAGACTCAGTGGTCTTTGGAAGGGGGTGGGGTTACAACATGGCCAAGTCGCCAGTGTGTGACACTAAGAGTGTCAGTGAACTTCCCAGCAATGAAAAAAACAATCCATCCTCCGCTCCAGTTTTCCTAAAGTGTGCTGAGAAATGTGGGTCTGAGAATAAGCCCTTTGTGACATCATATAGGACCATAAAGCCGTACTAACTGCATACCTCTCCCCCTGCCAGGTGCCGACCAGCCTCCTTCATTTTTGTCCTCTTCCAAACTTGTGGAAGGTCCAACAAAGCATCGGTTTTAGCAGGGAGATAGAATTATGCGTTATGAAAAAAGCCTGTAAACAAAAGGTTATACAAGCTTCGCTCTACAAGACCAGGACGGAAAATAAACATGGGGGAAATGGGAAAATTATGGAACATTTAGAATTCTTTTTAATTTTGTGATGATTTCTTTCCAAATTGAGTCAGATTTCACTTTTGGCAGGTAGCTCACCATTGTAGGTAACTTGAGAGCTGCAAAACGCAAAAGATTACAATACCTTTGTATTCAGCGGTCACACTGGGCATGCTGTCCCAAGTGAACTTCATGTCTTGGTCGTTTTCCTCTGATAACAGTTTGTCCAGGCCAGTGTTGGGAATCTTAAGTAGAGAACAAATAGATACGAGGTAGATTTCTATGATTTACAACAAGTTTCTGTTAAGCATTTGCAGATGTGTGACAACGTGGATGATTATTTGACTTCTCCAGCACAATTTCAACAGGTTTTCTCCAGCTCTTCTGTGTCTGTGTTTGGCTCATTGTAAGTGGCATCTTATCTCATCTGAGGAATTTTTCCCTTGACGGTGCTCAACAGCTCGGAGGAACACAGGAAAACAATGAATCTTCCGTCTTGTCTGAAGAACAAGTTTCCTTCAGGGGAGATTTGTTAATGTTTAAACACTGCATACACAGAAAACTGTTTTTTGAATGTGTTAATGCCACACTGCAAAGTCTGTTTAAACTGGAGGAAGCTGGAGGAAGCAGTCTTGAAGAGGAACTTGCAGCTTGTTCAACAATATAAATGATGAGGGTTTAGAAAATTATCTTCTAAACCCATATTTTACATTACTCTAAGACAGAAATATTTAATATTCAATTTGTTTCTAATTCCAAAACGCACCAGGAAGTAACATTGTTTTCCCATTATGATGTAGAGAAGTCTGGGCCTTTCAGGCAATTTTGGTGGCTGATGTACTCACTTTGTCCACCCTGAGTGGAAGAAGTTGCCCCGTCCTTCCTTGCAACTTTGCCAAAGTCTTCATTTTGCATGCCTTGCTGTTCTACTGGTGCTTGCGGCCTTCTTCTAACTTGGTGACCCTTCCCTTTAATGTCTTCAAAATATTCTCCTGTCCTTGATATCCACGTCGGATCCTTTTAAAAAAAAGATTGCATAAAAAAACGAACAGTCCAGGAAAAATCCTACCAATGCAGAGTCCAGCAAAGCTCTTTGGTGCTTGGCAAAGGGCCAAAACTGATCAAGGAGTGCTTGCACAAAGGTTTGTCTTCAACTCCAGACAGACAGCTGTTCCACTGCTGTGGGATCTGTCCTCAGGCTCTTCTGGACAAGAAAGCGGTCAATGTGTCCAGGCAGGTCCTGTCATGTCCCACAGGTCCCAAAGGCTAATTTCAGGGGGCAAAGTTTCCCAGAGAAGAGCTTTTACTAAACCCAAAATAGCTTCAGCAAAAACGTCTCCAAACTCCCCTTTTAGTGGCTTAGATCAATCTGTTTTTGTGTGTTCATACTTTATGAATTCTGCTGTTGCTTTTCTTTTTTTGAATCTGTACACAGTGGTCATCGCTAATGATCTGTCACAGCAGACTTTGCAATTAATTTGTTTTCTCTGGTGTAAGCAGCTTAAAGGTATCTGGTTGAACAATATACAATTGGATTAACTGTTTTACTTTGGACAAGAAAGTGTACTTGAGTGTTTTTAGTTGAGGATTCTTAAAAACACATTTTTTTAATTTTAAATTTGCATCCATTCAGGCAGTTGGTTGCCTCCTGTGTGACTGACTCTGTCTTCAGTGGTGGTGTCTACAATCTTCTGTTCATGTTGGTTGTTTGTTTTTAGATGAACTTAAAATGTCACTTTTCTGTTGGTCTAATTTAAATGCGCCCACCGCGCTTTAAGTACCAAAATAAAATGAAATGCTAAAGGTTTAGGTACGGTAATCCCGTCCATTAAGCTTTTGTAAGTGGGTTGAGCTAAGTGCAGGAACTGAAAGCAGCGTCTCAGAGAAGACCACGCAAGCTCCGCCTTTCAGATTATTGTCATCCCGACAATATGGAAGGGTAGGTATGGGCCAGGTAGACACACTTGGCTGATCGGAACAACTTGAGACTTGGAGGAAGTCAGACAGGTGTCCACCAGAGTTGACAGTGGATACCAGAGGACGCAAACAAATGATTTATATCTCCGCTGACATCCAAGCAACTACCAACTGTGGTAAGTTTACATTCTGTATCTTCTTATCTTTTATCAGTTTGAGTCAAAATGGTTAACCATGGTGTGAGGGCTTCCATTTCCACTTAAATTAAATTTGGCTGGTATAAAAAATGTGGTTTTTTTTTTCTAGAATGGCAGTTATGTATAATAGCAATAACACAATTGGAAAGATATCGGAAAAAGAATATTAACACTGACTACATACAGGACTCAAACTTTGCTGTCGACACAGTTGGCATGTGTGGAGATAAGTGGCCAATGACGACACTTGCTAAGGTTAATTCCAAATAATAATAATCAATTAGCAGTGTTGAATATGAGGTAGCACAACAGTGCATATGTTTACATCATACCTTCACCACAAATGCTGCAAGGAGATGCTTTTTAAAGCAGAGAGCCAAAAAAGGATGAAGGCCACGTGTGACGGGATTTTCGAGGCGGGCTGTTCTTCTTTTAGCCTCCTGTACATTCAGCAGGGCTTTGGAGACGCTGATCCAGTTACTCAACAGAAAAGGCACACTGAGCTCGGGCAGACACACCCAGTCCGTGACTCAATCCCTGACTGATGGACTTATCTAACCCCGCGCTAGTCTGTCGACAGGTTAATTTTTGATTTTCTTTTACCAAGATACACCCAAAATACGGTCCCACATGCACACGTGGCCCATTGGGAGTGGTGAAAACCCCATGATAGTGTCTTCTGACTTCTTACTCCACGTAAATAGATAGATAGATAGATAGATAGATAGATAGATAGATAGATAGATAGATAAGTGCTTAATTTAGCCCAAAGGAAATTGAGTTTCTCAGCTGCACAATCAGTCATCAGCAAATCAGTTCATAATTGAACAATTAAAAAAATAATTTGAGCAATGTTCACACTTTTCTCTTTTCACAGATGTAGCACCAGTATAAACAACCATCCCACCTGTTCTGCCGTTGGACGATGGCCTGTGCAGCGGAAGACCCCCACTTGGGCTCAGGCCCTGACGAGGACGACACCTCCCTGTCGGGGAGCGAGTCCGACTCGGACAGCATCCTCTCCGACGACTCAGTGCTCCCTGACTACCTCCCAGAGAAAACCAATGGTCAGACCGCAGCCACGCTGTACCAGGCTTGCGCCCGGAACGACCCCGTCGCTCTGCGAAGAGTCCTGGACAGGGGGGTGACGAAAGAGGAGGTCATGGAGTTGGACATTAACAGCTGGGTGAGAGACATCATGGGTGCTAATTATCAGGAGCATGTAGATCTGACAACCCAAGTGACTTATTAGTAATTATAATAATAATAATTATTATTATTATTATTATTATTATGACTAGTATTATTTCTATTATTACTCTCGATCAGTCCTAACGCCAGTGCTCCTCCCAACAGAACGGCCTGATGGTGGCGTGCTGCAAAGGCTTCATCAACATTGTGTACGGGCTTCACGGCTGCCCCTTCATAGACATAAATCACCAGGACAATGAAGGCAACACTGCTCTGATGATTGCATCACAGGCAGGCAAGTCACACAAAACCACCAAAGCAGGAAAAATGTGGAAACACATCAGATGCTCCAATTGTAAAAATTCTGAAATGATCCTGATTTTTCCATACAAATAGTTCCATAGAACACATTTATCTGAGGGTGTAAAAAAAAAAAATCTTTTGCATCTCAGCTGTGATTTTTTTTTGTGTGTGTGTTAACTGCAGGTCACATCAACACAGTCATGTATCTCCTCAACTACTTCTCTGAAGTGGACATTGAAGTGAGGGACTGCAGAGGCTTCACTGCTCTCATCAAAGCCGCCATGACCGGACGCACTGACATTGTTGCCGCACTCGTTATGGCTGGTACGTAAGAGCAGGGACGGTGGTTTGAATGGTGAATAAGCTACCCTGCAGCCAACTTCCTGACCGTCATCGTCGGACACCAAAGGAGTTGGATGCACTCAGTGTCTCACTTTGCCTTTTTGTTGTCCTTACTTACAAAATGACGTCCCGCTCGCTGGATATTGTTGACCTAATTTGGTGGCTAAAGAAATGAGAGTTCTTAATATGATTCCAAAACAACAACGGTCTGATTTAAAAGATACTATTGTGAAGTTTTCTTGTTACTAAGCTAAAAGCTACATTATAATATAGTATGTATATAAAGAATTATATATAGTATAATATATGTTAATATGATATTGTAACTGTTGCGAGAAATAAAGAAGTCAAAGCTCTGGTGGGGGGGGAATAGCTTACACTGTCCGTTATCCGTCCATATTTGTAGCCAGCTAATGCTGTCAGCAAGTAAACGTGCCAGTGACGCCAGACAGGTTTAAGAGATCATTCTAAGGGCATTTTCACATCTTAACAGAGTAATCTCTGATTTACTTGTCTTGCAGCCTGTGTGTAGATTAGTCAGCTGTAAAGCTATTTGTAGACTGTACACGTTTTCTAACATCTCTGCCAGTCATATTGTAAATGCATGAAGTAGAATTAAAAAAAAAAAAGAGGTAATTTTTAAAATGCATTTTGTGTTTTAATCTAATATTGCCCAGATTTCATATAATTAAATCTGTGAAAAAAATATGAAAAGGGCACATTGGATATTTTATTACTGTATTTTTCTAATTTTGCTCAAAATCGAACTAATTAGAAGAATTACCTATGTTGTTAGGTTATTACAGCATCAAATGTTTAATTCTAAAAAAAAGGGATTTATTATTGTAAATATGAATCACATCCAAGCGCACTATTGCGCTGCAAGTCATGTAGCATTGCAATTGATTTTTTATTATGCTTGTGACAGACCAACACATTCACAACCAACATATACCAAGGAGCCAGGAAACCAGATTTAACCTTAAAGTAAATGACTTATTATCCTGGCAAGAAGAAAGATGAGGTCATGGTTCTCTGGCTGCTTACACCACTGGCTACTTAGTTTGCTTTTCTTGTATTTTATACACTTAATTTCAATAATTCAGTTGAGATTCTACGTTTGTTGGAAATGTGAAAATGTTGCGATGTACAGTATAAATTAGAATATATGATGCTTTTCAATTTGATTGTAAGCACATGTCTGTGCTTCCTTGTGATGCTTTTAAAAATTATAAAAACCCTTCGCTCACTGCCACCACTTAAGATATATAAGGGAGTTTCTCTCTAGGCTTTCAAATGTATAGCAACTGTCTTTTGCCTGTTTGAAGAGCTCAAATGCCAGCCAAGAAAAAGACCAAGTTGTTTTTTTGCAAAAGCAACTCATTTTACACGATCCCTTCTTTCCAGGGGCTGACGCGAATGCAATGGACACCACAAAAGGAAAATGTGCTCGGGACTGGGCACTCAAGACGGGTCGCTACGAGACCTTTCACCGTCTCCGCCGCCTCAACATGAGACCCAAGGCCGAGCAGTTCTGTGAGAGTTTCATCCCCGAGTGGCCCGAGCTCCAGCAGAGGGTCGCCATCGCCACCGCTGAGAAAAGCGCCAGGGAGAAAATAACCCAGCGCATCAAAAACACATTCGGGTTCAGGTTTCCTCGCGACCCCGAAGACAACGGCTGCTTTGACCACATGGTCCGCATCACCACCAGCATTCACAGTCCCCTCATTTCAACTGGATGCCGCCCGCTGTGCCCCTCCAGCCCCCCCGAGGTGGGCAAGCGGCGGCTGGCTGTGCCGGAACTGGTGAAGAAACATTCCGAGAAGGAGCTGGAAGAAAGCTCGGTATGCCACAGGGACAGCACGGTCTTACACACGCTCCCCTCGGCCCCGTCCGCAGAGTCCGTTGCAGCAATGTGCTGCGCGGAAGGCGAGCGGCGGGGCAGCATGCTCTCCTTGGCCTCCACCAAAGTCGCGACAACATTCATCCCTCGGAGTATGGCGCGGCGAAACAGCGTGTTCCCCTCCGGCTGCATCCCCAATATCAACATCAACAGGCCGTCTGAGGCGACGCCAAAGAAGCAGAAGAAGAAGAAGATGGAGAAGGGCTTCCTCGAGCCGCCCAAGTGGAAGTACAAAGAGATCAAGGATGAGAAAAAGAAGGAAAAGAAGGCGGAGAAAGAAAAGAAAGAGCAAGAGAAAAAGGAAAAAAGAAAAGAGAAAGAAAAAAATGAGAAGAAGGCCAAAAAGTAGGTCTGTTCGAAGTCAACATGGGAAGAACATACTTTAGCAAATGCAGTACTTTTGGGACACTTTTTTTTTGTAAATACCAAACCTATAACCTGTGTGGAAAAAATCTTAAATGCTGAGAAATATTTTGGTCCTGAAATGAAATGAAAAATCAACAATGAGCTGAGAAGACTTTATGGAGGCAATTTGAAATTTTAAATGACGTATCTGAAAACTTAGACAAGAAGTTAATTTAAAAAAAGAGAGAGGGGGGGGGGGGGGAGAGAGAGAAAAAAAATTCAAAGGAAATGTAAACAAAATGTAGAACCACTAGAATGTAAGGAGGTACTAAAATGCACTTTGATTAAAAGGTTAAGACTTTCCATTTACCGGTTGAGTGTTGTCAGGTGCTAAACCATTTTATATGGTATCTACCTCATCCTCTATGTCACACAGATGGAAGTACATGTAGGCATGCATGTGGCCCATATTGAAATGATAATGCAAAATTCACGCATTGCTGTTTCTTTGTAAATAACATGACCAAAAAGGCATTTGTAAATAATGTACAGACTGTAGAAAACAGACATTAAAAAATGTTACATTACTTAAAACGTAGGATGTGTTTAATCCATTCATTCTGTTCATAGTTTTCTTAACTTTGATACTGAGAAAGATATTGTCATAGTCTTTGTTTTATTTGAAAGGTCTTATATATCCTGCAACACTCAACAAAATGTGTGCCTCTATCCTGTCAATGACCTTTCTAGGTATAAGAAAAGTCCACCCCTTGTTCCTTTTGTTTGCTCCACTCTTTTTTTTTTTTTTTAGTAATTGTAAACAGTTTTTAGTAAATGCTAAAACACGCTGTTCTGGATATCAGATCCTCTCCTGATGTCAGTGTGGGAACTGAGACCTCGGTGAAACCTCTCCTTCAGTGACATCATCGCCGGCCAGGTGTTTGCTTGCCCTTAGATGCCGCCTTATTTTAATGACAACTAACATGTGAAAGATATAAACAAAAACATAGATTTTAAGAGGAAGCTAAAACTAAGTGAAAACCAAAAATGCCGGTGTCTGGAAATCAATAAAGTTTTATTGATAAAATAAAGGGTTAAATAATCTACTTCAGTCCAAAACTAAATAAATAAAATAAAAATTCTGATCTGAAAATAGTTACAACATGGTAATCTTTAAGTAAAAGAAAGTACAATTTAATCATAATTGTCCGCAGGTGTGACTGCGGTGCTAGAAAATGGATGGATGGAAACAGCGAACAGGCTTGTAACAGAAGTACACAACCACAATAAATACATGACAACTCACCTTTTGTTTCTTTATCAACCCAAATGGCTGAAAACCAAACGGAATGTTAAAAAAAAAAAAAAAAAAAAATACATGGCCTTTGCACATGAACTAACACCAGCAGAAACAACATAATTATCACCTGCATGTGTTTATTTTTTAAGTATTTTGCTGTCGGCAAAAGAGCAAAATAAGTTTGCCAGTCGGCTCATACGCAAAGCAATCGCCATTGTAAATGTGAAATCATTTGTACATGCCAAAAAACAACCCGCTGAAGAGGTCATATTGAGTGGTGAAATCTACTAGTTGACAGACCACCCCCCCCCCTCTCCTACTACTAGTCTAAATACTTCAGTCCTTCCTCTTTAATACCTACCCCCCCCCCCCCCATATTCACCTGTGTACATCAAACAATAAACAATAAACAAATAATCAGTCGTAACCAATGTGAAAGCCCCTTCTTACTCGCTGAACTTAGTGAAATCCAAGTGGTTGTAATGCTTTTTCAAATGATTTTCCTGTTTCAAGGGAAATTATTTTCATTTTAACTCTCTCCTCAAATTACCCATCTCCATAACAAAGCCATTTTTGAACGCTCCCTGGAAGTGGGTTGTTCAATGCTTGGTAAGTTATTTGTGCTGTTCGAGAATGAACCGGAGTAAACAATTTTAACATTTTTGATTTCAAAAAGAGTGAACGAAACACAAATAATCACGAGGATGTGACAGCGTCATTAAAACTCGTTGCAGAAAACACAGAAATAAGTATTTCAAATATATCATGATAGATAGATAGACAGACAGATAGATAGATAGATAGATAGATAGATAGATAGATCATGTACTTGTATTTTCTCTGTGGCGCTGCTGCCTGCTGGTGGACCATGTGAGTAAATTTTAAGTCATCCAGTATGCACTCACTCAGCCTATGTTAGCTCAATGCTCAGCTATAATCATCACGCTTCGCCACATTTTGTGATAGCCAAGTACATGGGTCGATGAGATGAGCCGGGACTTCAGTGATCATGGCTAACTTTCGGATTTCCTTCACCGTCGTGGTTGTCCAAACTGTCTTGTACAGGACCTCCGACGGTGTGTAACTTAACAGTTTGTTTTGTTCCTCAACCCAGTGCCACTGCCATGTTAAAGGTAGCGAATGTCGGGTTAGCTAGACGCGAGCTAACGTTCGCTAACGAAGCTTAACTTAGTAGAACGGCGAATCAAACGTATACAGCGAATAGGAACGCGTTTCTCCCTGATCTACGTCGACTTGTGTATTGTTTCGAGTGTTTTTCGAAGGGTTGCATGCAACAAAACCTGATGTATCACCGTCTCATACTTGTCGTCGAGCTAGTTATGCTAGTCTGAGGCGACGGCTTAAACGTCAGTTGAGACGGCTGACACTGTTTCCCCACTGTAAACAGGTCTTTGACGCTGACCTGCTTTTTGCAGTAATTAATATAGTTACAAAACCAAAAATATCGCGGGTGCCTGTTAACATACCGCCTCTCAGCCTTATTTTTAATTGTTATTCTTCGGAGCCTTGTATCCTCTTACCCAGAGAATCATGGCAAGTGTTTACTTGTGTACAGCAGCCGTCTCTGTTTTGCTTTGTTAGCGAATGGCATGTCCTTACTTTTACTAAATTTAAATATATAAATATATATATGTGTGTGTGTGTGTGTGTGTGTGTGTGTGTGTGTGTGTGTGTGTGTGTGTGTATAATGACACCATTCTAGCACTCGGCTGCATATGGATATGAATTCTAGGGTTAGAAAGTAAAATTCTGTTGATATTGCAGACTGCCTCTGAATTCTGTAATATTTGTCTGGATTCACATTAAGCAGGGGTTCATCCGCCAGACTTCTCTTCTAGAAATCATATTTTCCCTCAAATACCGGAGTTGAAGTACCTGTGTTGGCATCAAGATATCGAATGCATTTAGCAGCACGGTCACAACAAAAACTCTAAAGCTTTTAACCGAACAATTTTCTAGGCGGAGGACCATTAGGGGGCTTTTCCCAAAGTTACTGGAATGTCACATCGTGTCTGTGTCGAAATAAAATTACCCAATTTCACAGAGGAAGTCTGGTTCTCTTGTAATCAAATGACTGTCACAACTCATCAGTTAACCTCTGCTAATGTGTGCCTCACATAAACTCTTTAGCCTCTTTATCTGCTGTTGCTGCTGCTTCACCCCAAAAAAGGAAGAAAAAAAAAACTCGTAAAACTGGTTCTACCCTCTTACCATGGTGATTCTTTATGTTTGTTTTTGGAAAAACTTAGGGGGGGAGGATGAATCTTAAGTTTAATGGCGATTGTATTAAACAGTTTTTTTGTTTTTTGTTTTGTTTTGTGTTTCAGAAGTTACTATTAAAAAATATATCTTATGTGCTAGTGGACCTCATTCAAGAAATTGTTTTGAACGTTGACCAAATGTTTTCAAATCCCGCCTCATGCACATGGTTACAAGGACTCGCAGACCCAAAGATTAGTGTTTTAAAAATATGAAAATACTTCATAGTTGAGAGTGTGCTGTGCCTTATGTGTCCCTGCAGCTCTTTGGTGTAATTGCACCATCGCCCAGTGTGAGAAGAATGGCTACCGGTGTGAAACAGATGGAGCCTGCATGGCCTCCACAACACTCATTGACGGCAAAGAGCAGCACACCCGTTGGTGTATCCCACAGAAAAGCCTTGAGCCCCTTGGACAACCCATTCACTGTCGGGGTGCAGAGGGCCTGGTCAACAAGCACTGTTGCTACACGGACTACTGCAACAGCATCAACCTCAAACTTCCCTCAGGTGCAAATTGGACCACACAGGATGACCCATTTCAGACTTTGACTATTGTTTGCCCTCTCTTTTGCTGTTTTATTTTTATTTATTTTTTTTAATATTTTAGGATTGATTATAAAACTTTGAAACCCTTTTTTTTCCTAAACCATATGTCCAATCTGGGTATAATGGAAATGTACAAACTCTGCAAAACATTAGCTTTTGTCAGTCTCAAGATTATTTTGTGGATCTCGAAGGGACATTTAGTCTGTACTTTGAAATTAAAATCAGGGAAGTGTGTTGAGCCTACATGTTTGAAGTCTAATTCTCTTTTTTCATCCTCCCCTTTTCAGTGACGACTAAGCCAGGACCTGGAGGAGGTTATGGTCCTGGTGGGACGTGGGGACTGGTGGAATTCATCGTTGTGATCGCAAGCCCGCTGTTCTTGCTTTTCTTGCTGCTGATGGTGGGTTTGTTTCTCTATCAATACCACCAGCGAAACTATAGCCACAGGCAAAGGCTGGAGGTAGAGGATCCCTCGTGTGACCACCTCTACCCAGCCAAAGACAGATCTCTGCAAGATCTCATATATGACCTGTCCACGTCTGGCTCAGGCTCTGGTGAGTGCACGCTGGACAAAAAGAGAAACGGCAAAATGACGGTGCATTAATACGGTTTATGTAACCACATTTATTTTGCGTGTGCGTGCAGGCCTGCCTCTGTTTGTCCAGCGAACTGTGGCCAGAACGATTGTCCTCCAAGAAATCATCGGTAAAGGTCGTTTCGGAGAGGTGTGGCGAGGACGCTGGAGGGGCGGAGACGTAGCGGTGAAGATCTTCTCCTCCAGAGAGGAGAGGTCCTGGTTTCGGGAAGCAGAGATCTATCAGACGATCATGCTCCGCCACGAAAACATCCTGGGATTCATCGCCGCTGATAACAAAGGTTTGAAATAAGGCGCCACATTCATCTTTTTTTTTTTTTTTTTGCCATATTTATTGATGTTATACTCAAGTGCTGCTCTTTTGTCCTCGCACAGACAATGGAACGTGGACCCAGCTGTGGTTAGTGTCTGACTACCACGAGCACGGTTCTCTGTTTGACTACCTGAATCGCTACTCTGTCAACACTGAAGGAATGATCAAACTGGCTCTGTCGGCTGCCAGTGGCCTTGCTCATCTGCACATGGAGATCCTCGGGACGCAAGGTAACGTTGTATGAATGTGCGCTTGTATCGGAGAAGCTCCAGCCAGTAACGTGCTGCAAACACCACATTCAGCCTTGTTCCATAGCCAAAGGAATTAACTTCTCAACCAATCATGCTTGGGCAAGTTCTTCTCTCTTCACCAAATTACTCTCATCTGTCTGCCGAGTAAAGTCTACTTCAAAAGAGTGTAATGACTCCCCCTAAAAAGCATAAATTGCGTGATTATTATGATTATAAATGTATTTCCATCATCATGAAGGGTGAGCGTGTCAGTCCCTCACTCGCCATGTGCCTTGTGCAGGAGGGTAATTGCCTTTGGAGCTGTTAGGATGGCATGTGGTCCTCCTGTTGAGAGGAGGTGGTTCTCAGTCAGTATTGGAAGGAATCAGTAGCACTCTTCCTCACCCTTGCTTCATATTAGCTCCTCCATAGACAACTGCAGTCGCATGCCACCGTCCACTGCAGGCTGAGCTTCATCAACAAGTGAAGTTATTGGTGTCCAATGAATGGAGAAATGGTGACAGCGCGCAACTTTTGAGGTACCACAATGTTGGTGGACTGGGGATCAGATGTTCTGTCGGTTAAGAAATCTGTGATCCTTCAAAATGTCATTGCCTGCTTTATTTATTTGAAATAAATCACATTACTTTTATGTCCTCAGACATTTACACAAGGCAGTTCTGGCATATCTCACTATTATCTTACTGTCAATTCGGTGCTACTTTATTTTCAGAATCAGTGTCATTGATACTGTCACCAATACCTTTACTTTGTAACGTGTAAAAGTAACTCTTTACACCAGAGAGAAGAGATACTTCTGATTGCTTCAGATTGCATTCTGCCTTCTTCCTCTGCTACAAGCTGCAGAATACACCTTGCTATGAAAACCGGCCCCATCTGCTGAGTGAAGAGAAGAGGGGAAGGATCCAAGTGTGCAATACAAGATGTGAAAGGCCCACTGCTTGCCCGGACATGGCTATCCTTTAAGAAAACGGGGAAAACTGATAGAAAATTGCAATAATGTCGATAACCGAGTCGATCAGTTATCGATCCGCCTCCCACAAGTAGCAACACCCGCCACCAGTAGCAACACCCGCCACCAGGTGTCCCTGCTGTCTGAGGCCACTGCCTTGTTTCTGTTTTCTTTCCAAACCTTGAAGATACAACAAAGAATGGGTTTCAGCAGGAAGCTGGAACCAAGTGTTTCAGCTGGAGGGTACAAACAGCTGGCCCGATACGCTTTTTCCCAGAAAAATCAAGATCGGAAAGTGGGTTGACAACGGGACTTTTAAAAGTTAATGGAAAACAGGATGTCGTGTAGTCTGTAGTTCTGCTGGCCAACTCTTTTTTTTTTTTTTTCTTTTTTCTTTTTTCCCAACCGCACTGATGACCAGTAGTCCGGTAGTGGAGAATTGCATAACTCGCTTCTTAGAACCAGTTTTTTTGAGAGAGAGAACGAGCGAGCGAGAGACTTTGAAGGTGACATTAACTTGTCGAACGCTCTCTGACCGTGCAAGTGTCTTCTCTCCAGGAAAGCCAGGCATCGCCCACAGGGACCTGAAGTCCAAAAACATCCTGGTGAAGAAGAACTGCAGCTGCGCCATCGCTGACCTGGGATTAGCCGTCCGTCACGACTCCGCCTCGGACACCATTGACATTGCACCCAATCAGAGGGTCGGCACCAAGAGGTTTGCGTCGTCAGAAACTTCCGGCGACGGCAAAGATCGGCTGTGTTTTGTCATCCTTCGCTCCTAAACTGCTGCATGTTGTGTTGTTGATTTGACAGGTACATGGCTCCGGAGGTGCTGGACGAGACCATCAACACAAGACACTTTGATTCGTTTAAATGCGCCGACATCTATGCTTTGGGCCTGGTTTACTGGGAAATTGCACGCCGCTGCAACAGCGGAGGTCAGATTCTTGTGTTTTCACTCTGGGTAGTCGATGCTGTTAGAATGCAGCTTTATTGAAACTCTGAGTCAACAACTCCTGCATCCTGGTATGCACTTTTCTTCTTTTCTGAGGGAACACCTTAATTAATTATTAATTAATTAATTATGGCACTCAGAATAGAATAGATTCAGATTCAGATTCAGATTCAGGAATCTGAATCTGAATCTGAATCTATTATATTCTGAGTGCAATAATTAAGGTGTTCCCTCAGAAAAGAAGAAAAGTGCAGACCAGGATGCAAGATAGATTGTATCCTTCGTGAAAGCAAGCCACTTCAACTGTGTCGCAAGCATTCAAGAGTTTTGTCCTTTCATGCGACTGTGCAAAAAGCATTTTGGTCTAAAATGCTCTATTTTTCTGGGAGATTTTATAGATTGGGTTGCTTTACAGGGAGACAACTAATTATTTTTCTAGGCTCTAAATAGATGTACTGTCATTTTCTCATACTTTATATATAATCTGCATGTCCCCATTGATTTATATACATGCGTCTGAGCAGATTTCTTTTATTTTTTATTCTTTTATTTTTTGGAAATTGAAACTGAAGTTATTTCTGCACAGCACTGACAATGCAGAACATACCATCCAAATTATATCATGCATATTGTTCAGCATCATTAATGATCATACTTAATATATCATAATTCACATTTCATCTAGTTTATTATTTTTCTTCTATATGTGCATAAGCAAATATCAGGCTTTTAAAAACTCAAAAGGAGTTTTCAAATTGAGACCGAGAGTTGAGGCCACTTTTCCAAAACACTTCTGTATCTGACCTGGTGATTGGCTGTCATCTCTAGGCATCCATGAGGAGTACCAGCTGCCCTACTATGACCTGGTACCATCTGACCCTTCCATAGAGGAGATGAGAAAGGTGGTGTGTGACCAAAAGCTACGACCCAACATCCCAAACTGGTGGCAGAGCTACGAGGTAGGAAGAAAAGTTTTTCGACCTCTGAATCTTTCCTGAACAGGAAAATACTCCTCATTTTGAAGAAATGTATGAACTAGGGCTGTCAAACGATTTTGTTAAATCGCGATTAATCCGAGAGTCTTCATAGTTAACTGCGATTAATACACCATCGCACCAGCAAAAGGAAGCGGGCTCCGTTCCGCGGCGCTTCCGGTGTGAACCCGGCCTCACGTTTGAAATGCGATTCATTTTTTTTAATTGCGATTAATCACAGAGTCTTCATAGTTAACTGCGATTAATACACCATCGGTTAACAAGGGCGGCAAAAGCAAACGGGCTCCGTTCCACGGCTCTTCCGATGTGAACCCGACCTCACGTTTGAAATGCAATTAAAAAAAATGAACGCGTTATGTATTGCATTTAATTAATCGCAATGAACACGTTAACGCTGACAGCCCGAGTACGAACTGATATGATCATCATTTGACCCGTTTTGTTCATTCTCTGCGTCACACTTTAGGCTCTGAGGGTCATCGGCAAAATCATGAGGGAGTGCTGGTACTCGAACGGAGCTGCCCGTCTCACGGCCCTGCGCATCAAGAAGACCCTCTCCCAGCTCACCATCCAGGAGGATATTAAAGTGTAAAGTAAGTCGGCAGAGGCCTGAGGAAGAGGACGGAGCAGCACCCAAACCAAGACTGTAGGACACTGTGAGAAAATGGGGCCGGGGCTTTTCCGCGAAGAACGCACAAAGTTCGAAGATCTGACGCCGGGTTGCACTTTTGACAATATTATCGCATAAGACACTCCTGCCAGTTATGGAGCCACTTGATTTCTGACAATCCCTACCTCGCTTACCTAGCCAAACTACCAAGAACACCTTTCCTGTTTTGTCCCCAGCTTCCCGCTGCCCGACACGAACTTCATATGTCTCACACAAAACTCAGTACTACTACTAATAATAATAATAATAACGAGAAACCTTGGACTTCTTCCCATCGTGGTGTAATTAGTACAACACTATTTACCAGCTGACGTTTTAGCGAGCAGTTGCATATATTTTACGCTAGAATTTACAGTGTTCAGTTTTTACGGTCTTGGAATCAGTGGGGCTGGTCAAGTGAGGGGTAGATCCGACTGTATTTATTTCAGGGGCTCGCAGACGCAGCAAGGTTTGAGCTGCAGGTTTTCGGAGTTTCGGTCGGTCGGCACTTTATTCTGTCCTTTTAATGACTATATTTCGTGGTTGATAAATGGGTGATTGTGACCTTATTGCTCTGTTCCACCGACATTATAAAGAGTAACCAACGCCCTTGTTCTCCAGACGTGTGCTTCGGTTGTCTGTCCAGTATCATTTGAGCGTGTACAGAACAGCTGAGACACTTTTTTTTTTTTTTTTTTTTTTTTTTGTAAAGAAAAAAAAAAGCAATTTTTTTATACTGGCAGCGTTTGGAGAGCAGAGAGGAGGGCAGACACGACGGACCACTCGCCGTTTCCATAAGCTTTCGTAAACCTCAGGTTTTTGTTCCGCTCGCAGATATTGATTTGCCCCTCCGTCCCCGTCCCCCAAACAAACTGATTATTGGGTGTAAATTGAATTCTCAAATGTGGAGCGCAGAGCGGTCACTCACAGTGACTTGACCCTATACACGTAACTGGACGTTTACGTGCATGAAGCCGTCGAGCGAAGCTCGCAGCTCGGCCAGTCGGCCAAGGTGAGGCTTTTTGTCTCGGCTGAGTGTACTCGCAGAGGAGAAAGTCAAATTTCTGACCGGCAACACGTCCTAGTTTTTAATGTGGCCCCCGTCCAAAGAACGAAGACGGGCGGCAGCAGAGGCGGATGCCGTGTCCTTGTCTGTCGAGACCTGCGTCTCGTGTTTCTCCCTCAGCACGGTGTTTGTTTACCGGGAGCCAACACTTGCACGCCTCCTGCTACTGCACTCTCTGCCAGGTAGTAGCAGTAGAACGCCTTTACTAAGCCCACATTGGGGAAATTTGCATAATTACAGCAACAGTTTCGTGCAAAGAGAAGAGCAAATATGTGAATTTAAAAGGAATCAGTAAATCAGGCGAACGCCCGCCAAATGTATGTCGAGCTCTGGATCGGCACATCTTCAAATAGTCAGAAATTTGATTTTCTCAAGTAAACGCAGTGACGGCCTGGCTAGTTTATCTCCTGTATAAAAAGAATTCCCACTGCACACGCAGCCAGTGTGTGTGCGGACGGACCCTCTGGGCCCAGAACCTGCCGTGAAAACTCAAGTATTGCTTCGGTCCATCAGCTGAGCTCTTGTTACACACTATCCTCAGAGAAGCCTGTTGTCACCCCAGCAGCAACCACTTAGTATTTACACTGTATCTCAAGACGGGGCAGAAATGTTTCAGTATGTGACCCGCGGAGCTGATTATTTATTGAAAATGTTCACTGTTCTTTTCCTCTCAGGGTGCATTCTCCCTGGCCAAGTATAACCACTAAACTACACCTGTATTAGCTTTTTTTTATTTTATTTTTTATTTTTTTAAATACTCCACTGTACAGGACAGTTGGATCACACTGTGGTCCTGGTGTGTTTTTCCTTTTCTACTTTGTTTTGTGGGTGGGGGTGAAAGAATATGTTAGATGTGTGTTGCTGTCTCGCTGCCGTCTGTGTCAGGCAGGTCCAACTGTCAGATGTAGATCAGTGTTACTCCACAGTTTGTTTGAATTGAACGAATCTCCTTGTTTTTTTTTAGAAAGTCTGCAGCTTTTTAAATGTGTGAACTGTACTTGGGTTACTTCCCTCTAGCTAATGGTCATGAATCACTGTCTACATTTTTGTAGTTTCTATTATTTTTATTATTTTTTCGGGGAAATAGGTGCACTTTTGGTTTTTGTATGCAAATTGAACAGGTACTGTTTTATGTATAGTCTCTTATTTTTTCCATGTTATTTATATCTATAATGCAACGAGTTCCTTTTGAAAAAAAAGCCTGAAACGCCACAGGTGCACTACTACTGACCTCGAAGCATAAAAGTACCAAATTATGATCGGAATCGTGCTTAGTCGTAGCTGCGAGTGTTAATTTGGGATCCCGCCACTAAAAACGAGAATGTATGCTAATCCACAGGTCATACGAGCTGCTGTACACTCCTGCTGACTGGAAACCTTACACAATCCTTTTTAACGCGAAGATGCTCTGAAACTTAATACTACTGAGATGTCTCCATGCTGTATCACAAACATGTGTGACCCCTACTTTAATTTAAAAAAAAAAAAAAAAAGAAAAGAAAAATCCTTTGCTCGCTGCACTGATGTTCCCGGAAAAAGCGCCAACGAAACATTAGATGTTGTTGTTGGCTGGGAAAATCTGGAGAGCTCCACTATTTGAGCGCTAGATGTATGTCAATCATATTTTATATGCTTAAGGGTTATTATGCCTGTCATGTTGCATTTGCCTTACACCGTGTATTTAAGGTTCGGACTGGAAATGAATACCACCTGTATCCAGATATGGCAAAGAGAAAACTGCATCCATGTAAAACCCTTTCAGGACTTTAATCATGTACCTTCTTATATAGAGTAATAAATGCAATTGTTTTCCAAACTGTCTTTTTTTCCTTTTTTAAAAAAAAGAAAATGCCTACTAATGTTGAAATGCCGTTTTAAACAAAAAGAATGAAATGCAATATTTTATATATTATTATATATAATATATATTTAATGCAATAAATTACATTGTAAATAGACCAAAAAAACCTGATGAGAGCATTTGTTGGTGAAGGGATAATTGTTTTTCTCCTCCACAATATCACTACCTGCTACTATTAACCCATGAACATGTACATGGATGTGCCCATTCTTTGAAACACTCCTCTACATGGTCTTGTCCATTGAGCTCTACAAAATACACGATGATCATCCTATTAAAAAAAAGTCAATTATAAATTTGGTCATAATTTTATTGAAGTACTGTTTTGTGTACGTCTGAAATATATTAATTAGTAGGTTGTGTTTGTTTTACTCCAGTGTCAATACAGTTTGAATGTCTCCGCAGAATATACAGTGGCAGCCGGCAGCCAAATCATCACTTTACTGCCACCTACAGTTTTTATTCTTAGTCTGTTTTCTCTGTTAGGCAACAGCAGGGGGCCAGAAAGGCCAGAATGACCCAACACAAGTTTGTTTCACAATCAAATGCTACACATGGACATGAGATGTTCACGTTGAAAAACTCAAGGAACCTTTATTGCTCATTATGTAAATTATGCTCGCAATGCAGATTAGTACAAAACGTGGTTTTTCATACAGTTGTACGTTTGATTTTTTTTAACACATCAAAACGCCATATGTGGCTTTCCAGAATTCGAATGAAAAGTGAAGGAAATGCTGGTATACACTGATTTTATACGGCCCAAGTCCCCAAAAATTGATGCAAACAGTCGAATAAACCTCCAACATGACTAACGTGACCATGACTGGCTGTGAAATCAACATTATGTACAGGCGTTACTGACTTTAGATCAGAACATGAAGCAGACAAACCACTGGAATTATTAATTCAAATGTTTGGAACGACTTGAAAGTTTTTCATTGAATGATGCCAAAAGACCAAATTGAGGGTGGGCGATCAAAACTGACAAAAGTTGTCAAAGTGAAAATATGGCCAAACGAGCGAAACATAAAACCCATAAATATTGAGAGCATCCACACAGAATAAAGCACAATGATCACATCATCTCATACAGACGACCTGCAAATGCCGTTCTACACTCACTCCGGCCACGTCCACACTGCAGACTTTTTTTTTTTTATAACCACCTTAACAGCACACATTTGATATTTTCTTTTTCTATCAAATTAGACCCAGGTCACTTTGGTCTGTGATTCTTAATCGGATACACACTACCAGTCAAACGTTTGGACACAAACTATGAATTCAATGTCTTTGCTTTCATATATCTATATCTATATATCTGATGTTTTGCAATGCGATGTCACTTTTTGATCCGAATTTCACAATTTTGACGTGCAACAATTCTGCCGTGGAGGAAGCGAGACCTGCTGACGTAAATGATGCTTCGGACAAAATAAGCATTGCAGACAATGGAACAGGTTACTGGAAAAAAGGGAAATCTTATCCCTGTCACTTGGTGAAAATCGTTTGGTCATTTTGTCGGCTCTAATCGCACAACAACTTGGAAATTCATGAAGACGCTCTGACTTGAGTCGCATCTGTGTTTTTCCGAAACTTGGCTTAAGGACTCTGTTCCGGACTCCATCACCTGCATCTATGGCTTCAGGACTATCCGTGCAGACAGGGATCGTGCGGCAACCGGTAAGCGCAAAGGCGGGGGGCTCGCTGTTTTCATTAACAACAAATGGTGTAACCCTCGTCATGTGACCATAAAGGAACGCACAACAAGTAACTAGGTTTACTGTTGGACAACGAGCTGGACTGGTCCAGCCACATGGAGGCAGTCAATAAAAGGGGGCAGAGCAGGCTGTACTTTTTAAGAAGGTTGCGTTCTTTTAATATCTGCAAACCACTCTCGTGCTCTTTTTACAAGACTGTTGTGGCGAGCACCACCATCGGTGTCTCTCAGAACTGGGTTGAGCAGGTGGCTGAAGTGAGAATGCTCAGGAAGATGAACCATATCAAGAACAATAACATCCACTTCATGCCCTGGCAGTTCTTTGGCAGAGCAACTTCAGCGGCAGGCTGATTCCACCAAGATGAAAGAAAACGTTACAGAAAGTCTTTCCTTCCGGCCGCCATCAGACTTTTTTAATGTGCAATAACCGTTAGCCCAGTACTCATTTTCAACACTTCAATCACTCCTGCACGTTGCTTGGCCTGGTTTTTATTGCTTTATTCATTGTCTATATGTAAGTGTAAGCTTGTGAATATTTATTTATTATATTGGTTGGTTTTAGTTGTGGGCGGACTGGTTTTATTTTTGTGACCTAAGTGTCTTGAGGGTACTGAATGATTGTTGCTGCTGTGACAATTTCATTTCCTGTAAAGGATTAATAAAGTACATCTAATCTAATCTAATCTGTGTTTCTGTCTGTAAACACAGAGAACTACATATTTTTCTGAGTCCGTGAGGCCCGTAACATCATTCACAAGAGGCTAATAGCATTTCATTTCTAATGTGAACAACCCCCCGCCAGACAAAATGAAAATAAAAAATCCAATTGTTAGGGGGGAAAAAATCTGAATTGAGCAATGACGTCTGCAGAGTGAATTTTAATTAGGAAGACCTTTAAGGTTTTGTTTCATTTGCTACATTACTAACACAACAACTTCAAACTGAGCCCTTGAAAATATATCATCTTGGAGTGAAATGTCGAGATACATCTTTTCTCCTTTGCACGGATACAAACCTGCGTCTGAAGATAAAAAAAAAAAACAGACGCTAACTTTTCGAAATTTAGACTGACCATAAACCAAGCGGCATTGCCTACAAAACAGAACTACACATCACAGGTCGCCTCCAAGTTGTAGTGTGTATTGCGAAACATTAGAACAATATACACACAAAGCTAGAACGTAGCTGGTTTTACATACTGTATGCATGGCACATACCTATGGATAAATAGTTCAGTAACCATGTCTGGAAAGTTTTTTCTTTTTTAAAGTGCAGTTTATCCGGATGCAGATGATGTGAGATCAACCCTCTGCCTGCACATTAACCCTAAACAAGCTGAATGCTGAAGGATCAGCTCAGCCTGTTACTCGGACAGCACAGTTGAAGGGCTCAATTCAATGTGACCTGACGAAATGACACTTATTAAATGTTGATTTATGGAAGTTACAGTGTTTAAAATTGTGCTTCAGAATTTGCCTTACTATAGAAGTGGAATGCTGCCAACTAAAGGCAATACAGGCGAATCAGTATCCATTGGCTATCAACTGATTCATTTGTTTACGTAATTGATTATTTACAATCAAAGTCAGAGCCAACGGTCCTCCACTGCGTCCTTCATCCCGAACAAGTAAAATAGTGACACTGACGCCTGCTCTTCCTGAAAGGCTCCTCTCTTCAGGGCTCTTGCCTGGTGGATAAAACTTCACACCATTGTGTTTGCTTTTGGAATTTTGGATAGACAAGTTGAAAACCATTTGTTTCACAGGAATCAATTGCAAATGACTGTCCAGGCATTGCCTGCTCTTTTTGTTTTTTTTACTTGTTTTGACCACCTTTCAGAAATGCGCAGCCCTTCTGTGCTTTCAGTCGCTCAGGCTGTGGCTGTGGGAAGAAAAATAGAAGATGACACGGCATATTTTGAGTACTTCTGATCTATCGAATGCAAACTACTGCACCGCCATATGACTGTACTTACCACAGTGTTCATCAGTCAGAACTAGCGCCTGGAGAATATCTGAGAGGGACACGATTCCCTTCACCACATCCTGTTCATCAACCACGACCAACCTGTGCACCTGAAAACACAGCATCAACCTCACTTTGGTCAAAGGAAATGACCAGGCAGACACATTATCAGCATGAAACAGAGACATGTATATTGTTAGCTATCTATTGATTTATTACATCCTGGCTAGTAAGAATCGAAAAAAAAAAAGTTTTTAATATTATATTCAACCATTTTTACACAATAATGTGAAATTATTATTAGTTTTAATGAGTTTATTAGATGACACGCTGAGAACATGCTGAGAACTGGCATACAGGCATCTGTACTCTTACCTTAATATATTCACAGTATTTATGTTCTTTATCAGAGGAATTAACTTTTTACGGCAAAAGGCAGCTCCAAAGCTAGCGGCAGCTGTGGCTACTTCTGCGATAACATTTAAAGCCCCGTTTGTTTTATAAACAGAGATGAAATAGCGACACTTAGACCAGGAAACAGCTATTTTCCGGGCACATGACAACAGGTGATTCTCACCTCGGCCTCCACGAGCCTGTTGATGATGGCCTCGAGTGTCTCGTGCCGATTGCAGGTCAGCACCCCCTCAAAGTACTGAGAGCGGTGCTGCAAGGCTTTAGTCACCGTCACATCCAGGTTGTTGTACGTCTTCTCTGCGGCCAGGTTCTATAAGAAAAGCCATCAGGTGAAAACACACTTTTTTTTGCAGAGAAGCAGAAAAATGCCAATAATAAATTCACAAGTAGACTCTGATGGACAGCAACTCACTATAACATCAAATTTGGAGTATATGTCCACCACCCGACCTAGAGAGGGACAGGAAGGCGGACCATCAGCAAAGACACAAAAACTGCAAAATGTTATTCGGAGGAAAAAATCCCCAAGAAGTCATTAAAACAGGTCCAAATACCTTTGTCATCCACAACTGGCAGCGCAGACACTCGCTGCTCAACAAAAATACCCAGGGCGGTGTACAGCGGCGTGTCTGCACGAACCACCGCAATGTTTCGGAACGTTCCAATGTTGAGCTCCTCTAAGGTTTGATTCAAAAACAAAGGCTTTGGCATCTCTGATATCTAAAATGCAAGGAGGAGACATTGTGGGAGGAATGAAATGTCAGTTTATCTTGAGTTATTAATGAAGTAACCAATTAGGAGAAAGTTAAAGGAACTCACAAAAAGCTTTAGGAACTTTAAAATCCTCTTGTGTGTAAGGATGTAAAGTGTGTTTCCTGTCAGGGGGTCAATCACAGGAAGCCTATGGATCTTGTTCTTCAACAGTGATGATACTGCATCATACAGACTGTGACAGGGGACAAAAAGAGCCAATTAAATGACTATGAGCATGGTACGCTGTGGGTTATGGCAAGGACTACAAAACTTAAACTTGCATATACTGTATTTGCGAATTTAAAAAATAATAAAAACCTACCTTGCATTCGGAGATATGCTGACCAAAGGCTTGAAAGAGTCTTGAAGGTACAGTTCTGGTGTAAAAACAATTGACAAAGTTGTTCAAGACCTCGTCCTCAAGAATGCCAGAATAAAAGACGACCCGAGCACAAAAGATTTTAAAAGTTCTCACCTCTCCATGTTTCAATTTTGTGCTCTTCTAATTCATATATTTGAACCTGAAAAAGAATTGTTTGATAACTGGAACTGGATCTCAAAGTCAGCAGCCTCTGCTTGGAGACACTATATATCAATTTACGTAGGTTAAATATGCATCTGCTATCTTACCAATGGGGATTTGTAGTAGCGATGGAGGATGTTAATAAAGTCTGTGATAGTCAGCATACCTGTTGACATACAAGAAGAAAACAAGGCATTTTTAAAACACCATTTGGTTTAACTTTTTTTTTTTTTTTATTGAGAAAGGAACAAAAGTGCTGCTTACCAACAAAGCACTGCTTCTTACTGTCCCAGAGAGGAGCGGCTCTAACCCCGTTCGATACAAGAGCAAAAAATGCTTTCTTGACCTATAAAAATAGGTTTCAATACACAATCAATTTTCAAATTGCATTTGAATGGCAATTTTTCTTTAGAATCAAGCTTTTTACCTGAAGGGACGTATCAAACACAACTAGTTTGGAACTGGTGGGTACGAGGTCATAACATCGATGAGACTTCATAAACCTGGTGTACACATTATGCTCTGGGTCTGAAGAAGTGAAATATATATTTAATTTCGATTCTTGGAAGTTAAAGTGTTTCTTACTATGATCTGAAGATATGATATGAGTGTTTAATCAATAATCAAATTCACCCTCAGGGACGGTCTCCTTTTTGCCCTCAAGGTCCTCAATGGTTACTGAGATCTAAAGATGATAAAAGGGTAAAACCATATAGTCCACACATTATATATATATTATTTCATACATCAGCCTGCAAAAACTTTTTATTATAATTATAATTATAATTATTATTATTATTATTATTATTATTGTTATTATTATGTTATGTTAACGTTTTTGTTTTGTTTTTTAGGATTGGAAGGTTTCAAGTGCGTTGTGTCATTACCAAGACAAAGAAATGTATGTATGAGATTCACAACCTTTGTGTCCTTTCATCAGGACAATGGCCATAAACTGTGACTGCGGCATTGTTAAGTTATAATGTTAAGGGGATTACAGTAGATACCGATGGCGAAACTTTACAAGTTCACGACATTTCCGCCGGACCAACACTAGGCAGTGTTTGTTTAGGCAACGTCGTGAGGGTGACACAATTAAGCACAAAGTATTCACTCCTTGGTATACGTTTAATTTGAGATCTTAGTGACAATAGTACATTTTTGAGACAATATCACACAGCCACGAATAACTAATGACGTTTAGCCGAGCCTTAGCACTAAAGCTATACCGGAGGTAATGCGTTAAGGTGAACACTCCGGTTAAATTACTTTTATTCCGAGTACGACTCTCATGCCAGTACTGGCTCGGCCACACTGTGTAGAGTCGTCGTATTTAATTAATAAACGTGCTATAAATACGGCACCGACAGGAGACGTACACTGATAGTAATCTGAAACGGCGCGTACGTTTGTCTGCTCTTCTCCTGCCTCGCTTAAGCTAGTTATCCGCTAGCTGCTATCGTTAGCATTTCGTAAAATGTCACTGATGAACTTAGCGACGTAAGCAAACATTATCGCATAGCCAAGGTAAACTCATAACTCCGTGCGCGTTAACTTACACACTCCATGTTCCATTCGCCGTGTAGCCTTCCTCTGACCGGGTTTCTGCACAAAGAGGCAGGGTCAAGCGGGTTTCCGCTACAACTTGCAACAAACAAGTTGAATGGCTGAAGTGTATTGTACACAGCCAATAAGGCTGTCACTACCTTGCCGTCGACACGATCCCAAGGCTGGATCAAACCGCACACCGCGGACCTCGGAGCGACCACAACTTTGGCGAAGTGACTTTGCAGTAAAGTCAAAGTATGACATCAAAGACTGTAACTGTAGCGCTGCTACTTCACGATAGCCCAGTGGCACTGAGCAATACAAGAGGCAATGTTTGGATACCTTAACAACTTACTGTGTGTAGTCAAGAACCAAGAGACACATCGACAAGCAGACGAGTAACAGATTTATTTATATACAAAACTGTTTACAGCAAGGTTTCTGAATCAATGCATTTGTATTCAGGTGCATGGCACATCCTGCATCGTAGTATCAAGTCAGCAGAGGGACGAAAACCCCCTTTTACAGCACCTTGATCCAAAAAAGGATGCACATGGAGCAGTATGAAAAACTATAAGGCACGAGACACAGCATCCACAGCTTCCCTTAGACCCCGAGCAGTCAACTATGAACTCAGCAAAGCCATTGATATAGTTTATATCTACCCAGTTCATATGGAACAATAATTACAAGGGAGAATTTTCCATCACGTCTATAGAACGCAAACAGGTTTGGATAATAATTCCTAAAGTAACTCAAGCATTTAACAGTGATCATGAGGTTAAAATACAAATCATACTTGTTTGTATAACGCTGAGATGAACATCAAATTCAAATCCTTGGGTTAAACCTTGCTTAAATCCCTGTGGCCTAATGCAATTTTAAGGGTCTTAAGCAGTCTTTAAACAATTCAAAAAGGTCAGCTCAATTTCCACAATAAATTTTCATCACGAGGAAGATCGGGAGAGCAAATATCAACCACTCAAGATTTAACACTAATCAAACTAACCCCTATGATACAATATTTATTGTATAAAATGCCAAAGGCAATGAACACCAAATATCTACCCAAACCCATACTTTACCTTTCTAACAGCCGTTTATAAGATGTGTTTTTATTGTGGTTGATGTTATGCAATTTATCTGTAGAAGCAACATTACTGAACTTCTGGGGACAAGAGCTTTAAACCCAACGTGTCTGATTTAGAAGGATCAACTGGCTAGACAGAAGTTTAAACAGAATAAAATAAAAATAAAAATGCAGTACTTCGATTTGCCACTTGAATTCACATCTTCCTTACTGCCAGTTCGTATTTGTACATGCATACAAATGCCTATCATGAGCAAATAATATGAAAAAGGAGATATTAACACTTAAAACACACATTAGCATTTTTCTTATGTCGTGCCAATTGATCCCTTTAATGTGATGATACCGTGGGCCTTCAAAAATTTGACTTTGTAGATATAAAAGATTTTCTTCCAGAGTAAAGACGGTCGAACGCGATTGTTCAAAGGGTAACTGAAAATTAAATGCTGAAAAGAAGAAAAGAAAATACAGGGAAAGGAATAATAAATTCACAGTGAAGTAACTGCGTCATTTCACAAATGGATGCTCACAAAGTGAATCCACCATCGGTGAGGACGTGCTGACTTCTAAACACCACATTTAAAGCAATGTGTACCACAGCTGTCCGTGACTGTGAAGACAGACGTGCTGGAAAGAAAAATGGCCGCCTCTAATTGTGTCCTTCAAAACAAACAAACAAACAAAAACAGGAAGATGACATGTGAGTCACTGTCCTCAAATCTCAAATATAGAATTTAGTGATGGTAATATTCTCAAAAAAAGAGAGACATTTTTGTCAGGAAAGAAATAGAATAGGAGAGTTTTGAGACTGTACCCTTGTGAAACATGATTTCAGGAAAAACCAAAGCAAGACGATGTCCAAAACAAAAAATTAATCGTGTGATCAGACAATTCTCCCTGTGGTTGCAATAACCAAATACTTTTCCAGCCGTCAGGGCAGTTGCTTTGCTATCGAATATAAACTGGAACTACAATAGAACAGAAAAGGTCCACTGCAGTGTCTTGGTAAGGTCACTGGCAAGCAGGTGAAATTGTGCCTCTTGTCTTAAGCTCATCAGCTCAGTGATGTCCTGGATACACCTTTACATCACAGCACACTTTTTCTCCACTGGAGGTGCGTTTCCATCCGCTTTCTCAATCTCCAAAATGATCCTCTTGAAAATTTCCACAGCGGTCTGCATTGTAGGAATTTTCAATGGCTCATTAAAAGGGGATTCTGCCTTTAGGAAAATATGTCAAGTGTACAAAAAAAGCTGATATTCAAACTACACATCCATGATTACCTCATTTTCCTTAGCTGAAGATTCCATGAATGCAGCACCCCAGGAGTCGGCAAGCTTCTTCCCCTCTTCTGCCTGAATAACCCTGAAACAATGGAATGAAACTCTGAAGTAATGAATGCAGGGAAAAAACATATTTAAGCTTAATATGTATACAAGAAACCACGTAACTAAATGTTTGCTCGTATGGACTAAATCAAACTTAGGTGTCAGCTCAACTATTAGTAAACAGAACCTAAACTAAATATATTACAGGTAGAGACGCATGACAAGTGTTTATTCTTTTCTTACATTTTATACAAACATTTGGTGCCTCAGTCTTTCATGAGGAAGTTGTACGTTTTTTAACGTCTAAAAATATGTCAAGACTTCTCGCCATAAACACAGATACCTGCCGACATTTAAACATTAAGTTTATCTTCTTCTCTACTCGAATCAGTATTTTACCTTTCCATGTGGAGATCTTTCTTGTTTCCAACAAGAACAGTTGGAACCCTGAAAAAAAACAATTTAAAAATTAGTATTACCACCAAAACAGGAGTTGTTTTTTTTAAATGATAAAGACAGAAAGAAAAAAAAAGAAAACTCACTGAATCTTTCCAACCAGGTCTAGCAGCTTGTCGTGAAGAGACTTCACAACCTCAAAACTAATAATAAAAAAAAGACATGAAAAATAAGTAATGTTTACCGTTTACCAGCACTGCCTGTCGACAGAGCAAATAATTATCATTCAGTTGATCCAGTCTGTGAATAACGCATAGTGTACACCTAATTAAAATACTAGATTTACATAGGCTGAAGGAAATAATGTGGTTGGTAATATTACCTTTAATGTTCATTTAGACAGGAAGAGAGCACACAAGTGCACTCACCTTTTCATAGAAGTAACTGAATAAACAAGGACATATCCATGGTTGTCCATTGAGTGGGAATGGTGAAAAATTGAATACTCATCCTACAAACAGAGGAGTGTAATAATGTGTTAAAGCAGACTGTCATCAGACAATAAATTAGTGTTCAGCAACCCCCCCCCCCCCCCCGAGGCAAATGTTAGGGTTTGCACTTTAGAATTTACTGCAAGTTGGGTGGTGACACTTTGAACGCAATGGGTGGACAAGAATCTCACCTGTCCAGCTGTGTCAACCAACTGAAGATTGAAGTCTTGTGAATTCACAGATACCCATTTGTTAAAGGCTGGAAGGGAAGCCATATGTTACACATTTCTTACCAACAAGTTAGTATTAATTAAAATTTCTATATTTAAAGAAACATGTGGTACATACTGTTTTCAATGGTGGGGTCATAGGAGTCAACAAACTGCCCCTCAACAAATTGAATAACAAGTGATGACTTGCCTGTAAAAGAGCAACAAGGAAAAAAGTTAAAGGGAAAAAAAAAAAACAATAATGGGAGTAATAATCAAATAATTTCATCATAACGTGTCTTTAACAAATTGTAACCTCAATTTCACTAAAATGTTCCTTCGGTTGAATAAAAGTTTTCTTTCCATTTTAACAAATTGTTCCCTCAAATGATCTCAATCGTCCCTATATTTACTAGTTACACAATCTAACATAACAGACTGTCACACAGACTTTATTAGTTTCACACTAAGAAAAACCGTGGGCTTAACATGGACTCGAACCTATGGAACTGGTTGAGCAAACTTTACAACAACAACAACAACCGGGAACAGATAACACTTAAAGGGTAAATACAGCTTATACCGTGTTTGGGTTTTTACTTCGGAAAAAAAACGTATTAGTGGTAACGAGGACCAAGAGGTAGTCTAAACAAATGTTACTTATTTCTACCGGTGTAGTCTTAAGTTGCGTGCAGAATGAAAACAAAGCCAAGGCGCTAGCCTACTAGCTTAGCTCGATAGTTAGCAGGCTAGCTACGGACATTAGCCGTGCATGAGATCGTGTTCTTTACTCACCGACAGACCTGTAGCCAATAACAGCAATCTTTCGATGTTTTGGTTGAGGCATAATACTGAACGAAACCTCGAACGATATGTTAATCGACTCTGACGATGCAGTACGCCACCCTAATGAAACTATCCAAACAAACTTTTATCGCCACGTTCGTCTCACATCACGTGACAACAACAAACTTTTGGAGTGGTCGCTCGAGCTCTCCGCTGGGCCTCGCGCTGGAAGTTCACAGTTTACGTTGAACGAGTACACCTTGTACTTTTCAAAAAAATAATAATAATAATAATAACAAGAGTCCTTGTGTTATCTTACAAAAACGAGGACCAACCAAAGGGTGTAAATACTCAATTTGTCATTTCAACAGAAACGGAAGACGATAAACCGCTACTTCAACGCGAACGCGATTTGCAAACGAAACTGACGGAAAGTGTTGCTGACTGTTGAACGAGCACGCCGTCGTAAAAACCCAGGTTACGTCACAGGTGACGAGGACGCGCATTGTTCAGCGTGTGGCGTCTGCCTGGGGGTTTACTGCTAGTTGGTATATTCTGGATTTCTCCTCAGGTCGTAGTTACCAGTAAACTTTGTGTTCTGGTCAACATGTTGTTGTGTTTTGGCCGTGTTTTTTTTTTTTCGAAGTGTCTTTGCATATTAATGCCGTGCTTTTGTGTGCTCGGTCTGTTATGTTGAACCAATTGTCATCTCAGAAAAGGGCCAATAATAAACAAGGCATAAAAAAAAATAAGCAAATGTTTTTAAATTAATAAAGTGAACATATACACATATTTTGATGACACAGCAAAAGTACCGTCAGCGTTGACCTTACGTGTTGTAATAACCAAGCATCCAGTTTTGTCCAGATTTAAATTTTGAACAAAGCATGAATACAAAAAGAAGGTGGGAATCAACGGACCATTTGGGTGGGTGGGTGGGGAGGGTCTTCAGTTAACATATTTCTAGACGAGTAGCTGACAGAATAATTTCTACATTTACTTTTTTTCTCATGTCATTTTCTTCCTCCTCCTCTTCTTCAGACCCTTTCCTGCAAAGTTGACGAGGGAGCCGTCTTCTAGGAAAGGCGGTGATTAACCTGAACAGTGTCAACAACAAGATGTTCCGTGAGGCTTTGGTGAAAGTGCTTAACAAAAAATACTCTCTTAAGAAAAGAATGTGACACTTACAATGGAGGATTCTACATTGTGCTATTGCGTCAAACACTTTTATTTCAATCATCAACCCTGCTGTGTCCAACCAGTGTCCCTGCTGTAAACTGACAGAATCAGAATGTTGTTGTTGGTTGTTTTTTTTAAATTACAACCACTAAATGTATTGGTGGTGCAGGCCTGTGGCAGCCTTTACATTTCATTGTTGGAATGGAAGAGGTTTAAAGTATTGATGCAACCGTACCATGCCATAACCTTTGTTGCTACTAAAACAATCTGTGTAAAATACTTTTTTTTCTGACAGACTAAAGGATGAAATGTTTCATCTCGGGTTGTATTGACTGACTGACTGACTGACTGACTGATTGATTGACTGACTGATTGATTGGTTGATTGGTTGATTGAAGTATGGACGCATGTATAATTGTTTGTGTGTGTGTGTGTGTGTGTGTGTGTGTGTGTGTGTGTGTGTGTGTGTTAATCACATCGTCCTATAATTTAGGCAAGTTTATATTTTTGCAAAAATAAACAGAATTTCTTGCTGTAATTATTGTAAATAAAACGTGGTTGTAAAAAATAAAAAAATCTTCTTCTTCTTTTCTTCTTCTTCTTTTCTTCTTCTTCTTCTTCTTCTTCTTCACCACCGCGGCTGCCCCCTCAGCCCCGATTACTGCCACCACCCGCCACACGCAGTGACTACAATTAGGATGTGAACGGAAATGGTTTTCAGCTTTATAGGTGAACGCTGCCAGGAGATGATGCCGTCATAAATAGGCAGATGAAAATACACAATAACCTCATTAAAACGTTCGTGACAGCAAAAGGTAATCAGACCACTGCTTTGGCTATCTGATAACGTTCAAGGTACTTTAACTTTGAACTCCCTCCACCGCGTTGTATTGTAATTGTTTTTGCTTCAAGGCTTATGGGAGAGCTGGCGGGGCTGGATAGCTTGGTAGCTAACGCTGCGATCACTAGCCTAACATTTGGTGGCGCTGGGTGCCATAGCAACCGTTTAGGAAACATTTTGCTAGCTGGCCAAATTAGTTGAGGCTAGCGTCGCCTGTTAATGCTAGCGTTAATCGCGGCGCTTGACAGAGACCAAAACATTGTTCCGACAGCCACTTAATGTCACAACTCAGCATTAGCTGTCGTGCGCCACCAACAAAATAGTTCAAATATAGACTATTCGATCATGTTGTTATCCGATGTACATGGTAAACTGTGTTGCTAACTTGGCTAAATACATTACCGTTACATACAGCTAACATTAGCCACTAAAAGGCCGAACCGTAAACTTAGGTTACCTCAATGCCGCACCGCTGCCTCAAGTTAAATTTAACAACCTCTCTTTCTCTCCCGTGTTTTCATTTTACAAAGTGTATCATGTGGAGCCACACCTTCATCAACTTATGCATCTTGTTTCTTTATTTGTTAGGGTTCCAGTGAAAAAGGGATAATATACTCCGAGCAAAGTTGTGATTGAGTGTGTTCATAATATCCGTTATTTAAGCACAACATAACTTCTGTAAATGTTATTCTAGGATTCACCCTCTACTAGGATGGATGTTGATGACTGCAATGGCCGGTCTTATGTATCAGGTAGAACTTCTGTCATCAATGATACTCAACTTCAAATGTTGGCATTTTATTAAGGATACAAAAATGATAATAATAATAATAATAATAATAATAATAATAATAATAATAATAATAATAATAAATATTGCCGTTTCCCCATTTTGGCTGCAGCAAGTGGAGACTCTTCATTGGAAAGGGAGTTTTGTGGTGCCCTTGGGGGGCCAACAGTGAGCACCCCAAACAGCAAGGAGACCTCACCCAGTCGCTCCCTAAGTGGTCAGTAAGATGGATCCAAACTTTATTCTTATTCATTATAAAGAAATGGAGTTAAGGTTTTAGCTTAAAGTGAGTCAACTCTTATTCTGTTGGCCTGAAAGTGGCCAACTGCAGCAAAAATAACAAGATTTTGGTATTGGTTCATGACTACGGTTTCCCACAATGTGCAATATTTAATTTTTACATTTATATTGCAAGTCTGCCCACACGCTGATCATTGCCTTTTTATTCACAACAGTTTTTGCTTTGTTGTGTTTTTGCCTACCTATTCAGCCAACTCCATTAAAGTGGAGCTGTACAGCGATGAAGACCCAGATCGGAGTACCGAAGATGAAAGAGGAGAGCGGATAGAAGAAGGCGGTCAAGACCAAGAGTCTGAAACTGTCCGAGCCTACAGAGAACCGAACAATCCAGACATCTTGCTCGCCGGAGCCACCAGGATGCCAAATGGAAAGCTCAAGTGTGACATCTGTGGAATGATCTGCATCGGCCCCAATGTCCTCATGGTGCACAAGCGCAGCCATACAGGTGATTCTTTGAGTCAATGTTTATAGAGCGCTCTTCAAGATC
The DNA here is from genome assembly GCF_046127955.1 of Nelusetta ayraudi. Classification (NCBI taxonomy): domain Eukaryota; kingdom Metazoa; phylum Chordata; class Actinopteri; order Tetraodontiformes; family Monacanthidae; genus Nelusetta; species Nelusetta ayraudi. Next base: position 4,023,996 of record NW_027466100.1, on the reverse strand, counting down.
AGTTTGAGCCTTTGCTGTAAAGCCTGAGAGCCCTGCTGGGCCGAGCTTGGCGTCTGGAATGGCTAACCCTTTCTTTCGCTGCCTCCTTCTGGTCAGTTTTACAAAACCCAGCTTTTGAAATTAGGACTAAATGTGCAATATACTATAACAGCATATTTAGCAATATTTGCCTTTTCACTGTCACTGTCGGTAATTAGAACTGGGTAACATTCAAATGTTCTGTGTGCCGGAGGCTTCTCCTCCATCTTATACCTCACAATGTTTATTTTAACTTTTCCAGTAAATATCATTCCAGTATTTGCTATAACCTTTTAACAGTTTAACAGTGGCAAATCTCTTAAATCAATAAATCAATATATATATATATATATATATATGTGTATATATGTGTATATATGCATATATGCATATATGTATATATGTATATCTATGTATATATGTATATATATATATATATGTATATATATATATATATATATATATATATACATATATATATATATATGTATATGTATATATATATATGTATATGTATATATGTATATGTATATATGTATATGTATATGTATATATGTATATGTATATATGTATATATGTATATATATATGTATATGTATATATATATGTATATGTATATATATATATATGTATATGTATATATGTATATGTATATATATATATGTATATGTATATATATATGTATATGTATATATGTATATGTATATATGTATATATATATATATATATATGTATATATATATATATATATATATATGTATGTATACGTATACATACATATATATATATATATATATGTATGTATACGTATATATATATATATATGTATGTATATGTATGTGTATATATATATATGTATATATATATATGTGTATGTGTGTGTGTGTGTGTGTGTGTGTGTGTACATATATATATATATATATATATATATATATATATATATATATATATATATGTATATGTATGTGTATGTGTATGTGTGTGTGTGTGTGTGTGTGTATATATATATATTTACATATAATCTCTGATGTCAAGTTGCTGTGAAGAACAGTGCTGACGGGATAGTTGAAGGATGTTATGTCAACAGGTGCGCTCTCACTCGCAGGTGAGCGACCCTTTCAGTGCAATCAGTGTGGAGCATCCTTCACTCAGAAGGGCAATCTGCTCCGCCACATAAAGCTGCACTCGGGCGAGAAGCCCTTCAAATGTCCCTTCTGCAGCTACGCCTGCCGGAGACGGGACGCACTCACTGGACACCTTCGCACCCATGCAGGTAGGGCAGATTTCAGACTGTACGGTAAAGTGGCTTATTCTGCGTTACTCTTTTCTAATGGCGTGTAGCAACTGTAACAAGGCCATTTCCCCTCTTTATCCCCAGTGTCCTCTCCAACTGTAGGGAAGCCTTACAAGTGCAGTTATTGTGGCCGTAGCTACAAGCAGCAGAGCACTCTGGAGGAGCACCGGGAGCGCTGCCACAGCTATTTGCAGAGTCTGGAGTCTCAGCCGCCGTCCAGCTTGCAGAACACAGGTATCGTTTGTGGCATCTGCAGCAATGATATGCAGATCATCAGCAAATTCCCAAGGCTGATAACTTGATTGCAAAAGGGAAGCCACTCTTTGATAGCGTAACACACTGCCTCTCACTTTGACATCTGAATGTTGTTAAAATGATAGTAGGCCCCTAAAATAACTGTGCCATTCTGTGTACTGTGTGCAGGAGAGGAGATGAGAGAGTTAGAGTTTATACCAGACTCTTTTCTGCAACCCTCCTCAGATAAGATGGCATTTATCGATCGGTTGGCCAACAGCATCACCAAACGCAAGAGATCCACACCTCAAAAATTTGTAGGTGAGCATTTGGTCTCAGCGTGGATAGGTTGGTGCATCTGTAAAAACAGCGCTCGATGCACGTGAAGACACAACTTACTGCACTGTTCTTCCCTTTGTGACAAGGAGCTATTTTTCATTTTTGTCCTAACCAACTGATTTAACCTTGCGTGAATTCAAAAGGTAAATGTCAAAATGAATGTGTGACTTGGCTTATTGTTTCACTTTCATAGTGTTTCTACAACACACAAAGGCTATTGGCAATTGAGTTCTGCTCTATAAAAAGTGATCAAAGCCTCAAGGCCATTAGCTTTCAATGCAAGTTAACAGCTGAGCTGTGTGTTACCTAATTGATGCATTCAGAATAAATTAACAACCAGGCTGCTGCTTGTGCTGCACCCAATTGTAATATTCTTCCTTTGTTTTGATCATTTTCTTCATGTGTTGCAGGACAGAAGCACACACGCCTCAGCCTTGAAGACGCACCTTATGAGCTCAGTGCTGGTCTGGATAAAGAGACCGAGATGCACACAGGGGACCTCGAAGCCCCGCACTTTACCGGCGTGGGCGGAGAGTTGGCTGCTGTGGCAGGTAACGGGGGCGGAGGGATGTCCGACACTCTGAGGGCCCCGCAGCTGCCCGCCGCTCACCCGTCGTGTTTGCCGGAACTGCGGCCCCGGCTGGACTGCACGGGCACCCGGACCGTCCTGGCGGCCGCAGGCGTGGGGGGCCGGGAGGCAGCAGAGGGCCACGAAGAACTGCCGGCGGGCCGAAGTCACCTGCCGTCGCCCTGCAACGGCTGCCAGGACTCCACCGACACGGAGAGCGTGACGGACGAGCCCTGCAACAGCACGGCGCCGCCGCCCGTCCTTTACAGCAACAACAACGGCAGCAGCAACAGTCACCACCACTCGCTCTCCAACAACCACCACCACCACCATCACCACCACCACCACCCGCCGCCGAAGACCTCCATCGCCCACCACAGGGCTCGGGACAGACACAGCCCGAGCCGCGCCAAAGACCGGGAGGCGGAGCGGGAGGACGGGGGCCACGGCGCGGTCCCGCAGCCCCCCGCCTCGGCGCCCACCCCCAGCTCGCCCACCACGCCCTCCTCCACCTCCAGGGAGGCCCTGCGGGTGGTGGACGGCGAGGGCCGGGCGGTGCGCTCCTTCCGCTGCGACCACTGCCGCGTGCTCTTCCTGGACCACGTCATGTTCACCATTCACATGGGCTGCCACGGCTTCCACCGGCCCTTTGAGTGCAACATATGCGGCCACCGCAGCCAGGACCGCTACGAGTTTTCCTCGCACATCGTCCGCGGAGAGCACATCCTTGACTGAGGCGACAAAGGGTTTGACAACCCGCCGAGAGCTTATTACTCACACCAAGACAAGGACCTGGTCGGGTTTGGTCTGCATCAAAAAAAACAAAAGGAAATACTGATCAAATGGAACTGTTAGAAATATTCTAAACAGAACTGGTACAGCTTTTTTTTTTTTTTTTTTTTAATCGTGATCGTGGTCCTTATTATTTTCAAAGCACTTTGAATAAAATTCAATTTATAATGCACTTTTAATTCAATGTACTTCTAAAGTAGATGAAGAACCAATGCAGTCTTTCATCCCCACATGTGCCTTGCTCCGAAATCCAGGAATTAAACCTGATGCACAAATTGCCATGGTAGAATCTTAAAATTTACCCACAACATGAAACCTTTCACTTCTTGTGCACTTTAGCAGTGATGAAATTTAGAAACCGTGAGGGTCCTGTGTTGCACCCATGTTCAGACCGGGAAAAACAGCCTGGTGCGATTAATGATCTTAAAACCTGCACGGACGTCCAGGAAACAGCATATTTAGCCCTCTGTTTGCATGCTCTTAAAAAAAAAAAGGTTCTGGATTTAGCTTTCTGCTAAAAACTGACACTTTATTGTACCTCACACGTTTGGAAGGAGATTGAAACAAGAGAGATGGTCCGAAGACAGAATGGACTTGGTACCAACCAGGGAGAGGGACTGTGAACAAACACTGTCTGAAAAGTGGAGCAGCAAACTAAGTAAAGGGTGGACTTTGAAGAAGTGAATTTAGCAGAACATGAGACCTTTAACGTTGCATTTATATCCCTGCCAGGTTTTGTTGCCTGGTTTTGAAAGCACTACAAAGAAATTATAATCACTAATCTCAATGTTGTGAAAATATTTTTCCAATTTTGATGTGATCGTGTACGATTTGATGCTTTCTATGTGTAGAGGTGAAGTGCAGACCAAACTCAGAGGCCTGGTCCAAGTCCAGTACATGTGAATGAAAACTTGATTGAATTAGAACTGAACTGCACTTTTGGGTTTTGTGTGCGTGTGTATGTGTGTATTTGCTAAGGGGAACAGACTGAAATGTTTTGCTTTTTCTCTCCAATGACTGCTTTTGTTGCACTGACACCTGCCAGAATACTATGACTATATTAAAGTATTTTATGGAATATATTTAAAAAATCTGCACGTTTCTATCAAGAAGTGAGTCAAGCTAATAAAATGTTGTTGTTTTTTCCCCCAATAGGACAGAAATTTAAGTATCACTGCCACAGCTGAAGAGATTTGGAACTTCATTATTTGTTTTCTTTACAGATGCAAACCACTGCTTAATATATTCCTGGTGTTTTTAAGAACTGCTTTTGCTGTTACATTGTCTGCAATTGTGCCTTTCCTCGTCATTTTAACACTTTGCGAACCAAATTGATGAACACAACCTATCTTTACGTGATATTTTGAAAATATTTTATTAACAAGAAATAATGACGCTACAAATCTATTGCTACTATTGTGTGTAAAATGTGTTACAATCTCTTACTCAGCTTTTTACGATCTTAGTTTAACACTACATGACTCAAACAAAGTTCATCCCCTTTATATACTTGGCAACAAATCAGTTTTACCCATTTGTCAAAAAGTAAATGTGCACTGAACTTTTGAAAATGCTCGACTTTGTTGAATGAAACAGGCATTTTTTTTGTTGTTGTTGGTACTGAGAAGTTGATCATTTGAGAAACTGTACATAATGTGTAAGCCAGAGATATGTATAATTTCCCCCCCGATCCAGTGTGTTTACATGTTCAAACAATAGAGGTGGGTGTTGTTTATGCCTTGCTTACATTTAAAATCTAGTGTATTGTCATTTGTCTCGTCTGCATTTACTATGGACTGAATAAATGGACACTAAACTCAATATCCAATGTGTTTATAATAGACAGGAAATTGGTAGGTAAATTATAAATGTATGTTGTTCCATTTTAAAAGGATTTTCTGCCAATTATCCCAATTGAATTAACACATTTTATAAATTATTCAACATATTGGGAGAACAAAACAGTTACAGAAACTATAAATATATATTTGTTATTTTTTTTCAAGTTTTTTTTTTTTTTATGTAGTCCTAAACACTATATCCCGGCCTCTGAAGCATTGTTTTGGTGTCTGGTTGGTTGTGTCATATTATGATCTGTGTTTAAGACTGTCCCTACTTGTGAAAATGTGTGTAATATTATATGTATTTTTTTTTTAATTTTTTTTTTTAATGCAGTACATGCCCACTTTGTACTGTTTGAATGGTTCACACCTTGCTACCCATACAAAAAAAAAACCTTTCCATCTACTGCAAAGCACTTTTCCCTGTCAACAGCTGCAGAACTATAAAAAAGAAATTTAAGAACTTAAAGCGATGTACCTTAGTTTAATTTTCTGCCATTTCATTCATTGTTGACCACAAAAAAAAAAAAAAAAAATTTGCGCTTACATGTTCCAATGAAACTTGTAAATCCGGTGTAAAGACCTGGAAAACAGACTCGTTTGAATTTGTAGAGTTGAATTTTGGTATGATTACCTATAACCTGTTAGTGTTTCGATTGTGTGGACTTTTTAAAAATGGATGAATTTGAAGGACACAGGTTGATGTATTATCTTGCAGACTTCAAGTAAGCGATACCTCTCAAGTCTGAGACTATGAGGTATACGGAAACATACATTTTGAGTCACCTTGGAGACGTTGACAAAGTTTAGGAAGAGGTCATCTACAATGTAAACCATTTACATTGATGCACTTTCCAACAAATCAATAAATTTATCATTTCAGTACAAATGAGCAGGAATGTTTCCCAATGGAATCACATCACTATTTACTATTTTTGTATGGTGTTGGTGGGCTGATTGAAGCACTCTGATAAAACTTTGTTTATTCCTGCATTAACAATAACCACTGATAAAGAGTATTCTTTTTTACACAGCCATCTGCTGTCCAACAGCATCAGTGATGGTATTAAGATTTCACTTTGAGTTCTTAGCTCACACCCCAACACCTGATTTCCTCTCAGCTGTTAAATTAGGCTTACGTATTTTTAAGGTAATCCTTGTTAAATTTTATTTTTACAAAACAGACACAAAAGTAATACAAGGTCCCTAGTATTCAGCACCAATTGTACATTATATTTGCCAGCAAAACTAGTTGGTGACTAATTTAAAGAACACACCAAGAATGTTTTGTAACTTAAATTTTTGTTTTCCTTGTGCATACTGCTTTTTTTGAGTAATATTTGTTGTAATCCTGTTCTTATAATTAGTGTAATATTGCTTTAAATAACTGGAACTCCGTTGTGAATGCATCACATGTAATGATATTTCTAGTTTAATTTCAACCTTAACTACAGTAGCTTTAACATGGGAAAGCCTATTCCAAAACAAAATTGCCAGGCATATCTTCTTGACAACACCTTGCTCATAAATGATGAGATCTACATGTTCACGTTTTTGTAAAGTCAACTTTATTTTTCAGGTGTACATCATCTTCAAATTCTGCTTTACATGGGCTTCTGCGGGGGTCTTGGTGCACCAGCCTATAAGAAACAAACAGAAGTGAAGTTATACATCATATCACCTAAGAAAATTGAAGAAAAAAGGGCTAAACTACACTTCATGTTTCAGAACCGTTTTTGTTGAAGCTACTTGGTTAAAACAGTGAGGCTCTTGTCAAGAACCAATTTCTGATGGGAAAACCAGTTGCGTTAAAATACTTACAGCAGGCCTGAACCGAGGTGGGGGGGTTCGGTCTTTCCTGGCCTCACAAGAGCGGTTCCTCACAACTTTGCTGTGGATGGCGCAGCTGACACAATAGTGCAGCTTCACGTACAGCTTGGGCAGAACATAAGCTGCAACGTGCACAAGATGCTCAGATGAGAATCAGCGTTCAAATGGCACAAAACAAATATCCACAGTGGAGGAACAGGCGAGACACTTACAGTCGAAGACGCTGGCCTCGGAGATGTCCCTCACTGCCGCAGCCTCCACGATGTTCCTGATGACAAACTTCTTGATGGCCTTGTCCTTGGGCACGCAGCGGGCACAGTTGGTGCAGCGGATGGGCTGCACATGCCCACGGCCCTTCTTGGCGCGACCGTTATTCCTCCTTTTCTTGGTCTGTTAAACACATGCCAAACACAAACACACACAGACGAGATTAGAGCTTCAAACATGGAATACTGAACCAGCGATATTGTGACGGTGACGCATCACACGGCAAGGCAAGTATATTAGTTTAGCACATTTCAGACAAAATGTAACTCAGTACTTTGCATTAAAAACAAGAAAGATTAATTTAAAAGGAGAGGCCATGTAAAATCAACACAGAGTAAAAGATTGTAATGCATTAACAATGCCGGAACAGAGAGCCAGAGATTTATACATATATATATATATACATATATATATATACATATATATATATATATATACATATACATATATATATATATATATACATATATATACATATATATATATATATACATACATATATATATATATACATATATATATATACATATACATATATATATATACATATATATATACATACATATATACATATATATATACATACATATATACATACATATACACATATATATATATACACATATATATATATACACATATATATATATATACATATATATATATATATATACATATATATATATACATATATATATATACATATATATATATATACATATATACATATACATATATATATATATATATACATATATACATATACATATATACATATATATATATATACATATATACATATATATATATATATATATATATATATATATATATATATATATATATTTAAATGCCAACACAAAAAGGCAACATTTGATCACGTAATTAATGTTAAGAATTTTAAGGAGAACGTTAAATTGAGGTGGGATAACATTTAATTTGGGTTCCTTTAAACCAAGCAATTTATTTTTTGACGTTCTCTTCATTTGGTGATCATTACTAGAGTGGGGAAACGAAAGCTTGGACTCCAGAAAAATGAATACCTGCAACTACGGCGGATTTAAACCAAAATATATTTGGTGGCCTGTACTAAAATAGCAACCGTCAAAATGTACGTCGCATTGCCGGTTAGTCAGATGCAAGGCAGCGAGATGTTTTATCAAGGCTGGATTCTCAAGTGTAAATTCGACATGTATCCATCAACAAAACATTATTTTGTTTAGAAAAATGCTAAATACGAAATGGCACTGCTTCTAAGCGTGTCGCTGTTTGTTCTATCGCAGTATAACGCCTCGTCCCTTCACGGGAACACATGCACAGAACGGCTAGCGTGCTAACCGTTAGCATTAGGCCCAGACAGATTTTTCACCACGCCGTGAGCTGATAAATGACATTTTTTCTGATAAAATATTAACTTTATGAATCGATTGCCCCATGAAGCGAGAACTTGTTTATTTCTATGGGGAAAATCGACGGTTTAATCTGTTTAAGCCATCCGAGCGCCGCCGCAGCGCACTCACCATGTTGCACGGGAAGTTGGAAAGAGGACCGGAAGAGGTTGGGCTGAGACAAGTAAAGCCTTCCGCTCCGCCCTCCAGACGTTCTTTTTCTCCTACAGCGAATACTTGCTCCGGTAAGTCATATTTTATTTTATATTTTATATCATTCTGTTATTTATTCGGTGTTTTTTTGTTTTTTTTTCAAAGATATACTCTTATACATTTCGGACAAATGCACATTTTAATGAAAAATATTCAAAATAAAGTTCTAAAATGAATTACTGTTCAAGGTTTTGTCCCAACGCTATTTGCTGAGCCACAAAAGCTACCATGCCTCACGAACTTGATGTTGAAATAACAGGTATTGCAACTTTAAAACACTGTGAAACTGTTGTTGACTTGCAGGCAGTTTGGCACCTACATGCTTGTATCAGTTTGGCACATGATACAAGCATGTGACATGCTTGTATCATGTCACACATACTGTATTACACTGTATTTTCTGCATGAAACATCGCTTCACGGTATTGTTTACACATCAGCAATGTCTTTCCCCCCCTAATCTTTATTGTAATTAATACATACTTATGCATTTTGTATACCCACTTTCTCCTGCAGGCCCATCTCAGCTGTCATGGGGCGAAGGTGCAAATTGCCAGTTTATTGCTGGGCCACATAGAAAGACAAACAATCATTCGCAAATCACTCACAGCTACATTCAATTCTCCTTATCTGATTTTCTTTGGGATGTTGGGGAAAGGCGGAATACCTGAACAGAACCAATGTAGACATAGGAAGAACATGGGAACCCCAAACAGAAATGCCCCAGGCCTGGGGATCGAACCCGCAACCTTCTGTGAGGCAACAGTACTGTAATTAATATCTTGATTTTAAAAATCAATTCATATATCCAAAATATGTTGGTTAGGCATGCGAAAATACTGCAGCTCTTCCGCAGGCTGTACATTTTATTGCAACGAGGCAGGAGTCTTTTCTCTCTTTGTGAAAGACAAAGTACATACACACATCTGGGTAACTTTTCATAACCTCTAATGGTTCAGGAAACCATCAGTGACATGTGTGACATGAATCTCGAAATTTGTATCATTTTATTTTCTGTTTACTTTAACTTCAGTTGTGGTATTTTTCATTTACGTAAACAGATATAGATATGGGCAAATATGTAATAATGAAAAGATTCATGGAAAATCATTCTGAAGCATATTTATGCCCTTTACTTTTAGCTACTCTACTTCACGCTCCAACATACACCAACAGTGAACAAAAGTCACTTTCCACATGTTTTATGCAGTCAAAAGCATGCAGTGACGATTAATGACACAACAAAAACAAAGTGGAATTTATAAAACTTTATTTAAATAATTGTTCAATTTTTTTCATCATTTCTTCTTGCTCTTCTTGTCCTTTGCCTTCTTTTTGTTGGGCTTCTCAGTGTTAGCCTTTTTGTAGAGATAAAGTCCCACCAAGCCGAGAAGAGTGGGCACAAGGGCCAAACACACGAGTGGGAACACGTCATGGACCATCTTCTGCCATGGAGTCTGTTGCAACAGAGAAACCACCTCTACCTCGAACTCAAGAGCAGCATCACCTGGGGCAGATCAAAATAATCTTTAGTGTTTAGCAAAATCATGGGTTTAGCCCGGTGTTTCCATAAGTTTCAACACATTTCGTATTACATGGCATATATCATTCTTATCTAACTGAAGAGTGTCAGATTTAAAGAAGTAAAGAGTTTACACTTGTTTTGGAGAAAGAACAAAAGTTTTAAAAAATTGACATTGTACATCCATTAAACACTAAAAAAAATTGCATTTTCATTCATTTTCTTGTAGCAATGTTCTGCCGTAAAACACACACGTGCTTATTAACCATATCACATACCAGATCCTGACAATTGCATACTTTCATTACAATTTATGATGCTGAGTGCTAAAGTGTCCATCTCAGAACTAGTAGATATTAGGAAGATTACAAAACAAGGTTACTTCCAGGAGTTTCATCTTCAGACAGAACCAAAAATTGAAAGTAACGAATGGCAGAGACAGATCAGAATGTTTTTTTTTTAAAAGGACACAAAATAAATCCTAAATTGTTGCATTAGTGGACATAAATAAGATGAAATCTGAGCGGTTGGAAGATGCTCAGTGAAATGCTGGCATTGTTTACTACCTGGGATTGTGGGAGGGTAACCCTTTTTTCCATAAGCAAGGTGGGATGGAATAGTGGCTTTGATTTTTTGCCTAAAGAGGAGAAAGAAAAGAAGGCAAATGAAGAATAAAAATCATGGAACGTGGTAATGCAACGTTGCTAAACCCCAGATAATAACACATTTTCCATGTGTAATTAAAGGAAACACATCTAATAATTAACTGCGGAAAAACAAGTTTAAAACAGGCTTTGACTTTTGAACGTACCCCTCACAGACGCCAATCAAACTTTGTTCCAGACCTGATGAAGAAACAAGCACAGTCAGTGCAGTGAGCAAACTTGCTCAGGAAAGATAGCTCACAAAAATCACAAGGGGACCAAAGTCTCAAAGATTTAGGGACGCTGACAGATTATTTACCAGGGATGACTGTCCTCTTCCCCAGCACGACAACTAGGGGATTCATGGATAATGAAGAGTCAATTACTTTCCCATCCATTAGTTTACCCTAGACAGCAAAGGGTAAAGTAACACATGAAAATAGAGCTTCATATTTTTCAGATCAAATCAAGTATTAAAGATGCCCAAAACAAACACAAAATCTTTCACAGCTCTCAATAACAGAAAACGTAAAACCCTGCAGGATGCATCAATACATCGATCAACACATCAAAACTGATGAGAGCAAAAAACTGAAATTCAGCAGAAATTATAAGCTTTCTCATTAAAAAAAAAAAAATGCATTGCAAAACATTGATTGTTTTTGGAAAGTTCAAATAATTAGGAGATGAAGATACATACTCACTAAGCTCTCTGTCCATATTATGCACTCGCATAACGTGACTAAATTCATATGCGGTGATGAAGGCCTGAAACATGTTTGTGTTTTTTTTTTAATGTCCATCATGGGTAAGCAGCTTAAGTGAAGGCTTTCTAATGAACGGTTTGTAAAATGAGTGTAAATTTTGACTATTTCAGAGGCTGAATGGAATTAGATGTTACTGACAACCCCTGAAGTATAATATTGAGAAGTAGGACAAATTAATAAACATTTTTTTTCCAATGGGAAAACTATGGACTGAAAAAAGTGACAAGAGTTTATGCTGATTTTAGAGACTAAAATAATAGAGGGTTGTTGTCGCGACTGAGGAATTCATTCAAGAGAAAAGTGCACGCTGCTACTACCACGTTACTACTATGTATTCTTCTTGTTAAGACAATTACTGTCTTGATGGACACTGTGTAAGAGGTAACCACTGTGACACTAAAACACTGTATTTGCTTGTACATATTTAACAATTTCATGTCTTTCTGCTTTCTGAAATTCACTAAAAAAATAGCTATAGCTCCTGGGCTATTCCAATTAACTCAGCTTTGACAAAAAATACATTAAATTATAAGAAACCAGTTGAAAAGGAACTTTTTTCTTCTTTTTTTTTATGGCAGAGAACATTTTTTTAAAAAAAAAACTCTTTAAAACGTTTTCTTTCATTCTTTCTTCATGCCTTTCTTTATGTATTATTTATTTATTCATTTATTTTTATCTGTCTGCTTGGTAGTTTTGGGACGCTCTTTTCGAAAATGCTGTAAATATATGGGAAATCTAGTAATAATTATAGTTAAAAATAACAACAAAAAACAAAACAAAACAAAAAAACACTACAAGGCCTGCCATTCCATTCGCGGACTACATCTGGATGAATGAACTCAGACGGACACCAGTCTACTGCTGACGTGTTGCACCGCCCAATATCCCTCCCATGAGCCGAACAGAGGAGGTCTTCTCACGTCAAAAATATAGATCTTTTTTTTATTATTACTATTTTTAAATAATGTCTGACTTGATGCTCACACCTCATGTTCAAATGCCAAGTAATTCCAAATAATTTTTGTTTTGTTTTGCATTTTGGTTTCGTCTCCGTCGGTGGAAGTCGTGCGAACACATGGTGCCACATAGACAACCACGCTCGTCGTCACCAGCTGGCTCGCCTTCCGCAAAATGCACGCGCACGCACACACACACACACACACACACACACACACACACACACACACACACACACGGACTTCAAGTAAAGCCCAATAAATGTGATGCAGACCCAGAGAAGTGTAGTCTCACCGTGTAGTGGATCTGCAGCGTGTCCCCCATTTTGGAGAGAACCGAGCAACTTTCTGGTTGTACCTGCAGAGTCCGGACAGTTCGGCGTCAACATTTCTCCATAATGCTTCTTGCGTCTCGTTGGGGCGCCTCGCGCGACTCACCAGCGTCTCCACCTGCGGCTCCTCCACGGCATTTTCTTCTCCCTGCGCGAGTGCACAGGCGAGAGTTGCTAGCACGAGCAGGAGAGCGCTGCTCTTCATTGTGAACTGAGCGGCCATCCGCTAACTTCCGTTTACGCTCCCTCCTGGAAAAAAAAAAGGCCACCGGCTGGGAGGAGAAGACAAGAGGCGCGGCGTCCGTCCCGTCGAGCAGCGCTCACAAAATGGCTCTGCGGCCACTCAGTGCTGATGTGTTACTACAGGGCTGCAAGTGATAAGGACCAGCGGCGCCTTTGACGTCGTCCCAACACCTGGGTCTCACAGAAGCACCCGCCTCAAACATTCCGACAGCATCCCGCTAGGCTGCGGCGGTGGAGAAAGCTGAGGCAGTACCCCCTCTGATGCTGTAGGGGGCGGTGTTATACCGCCTAAAACCAAGTTGTAGTATTAAAGAGCGTCACACACTGAATGTCACCACACAGGCGGCCGTATTAAGATAATTTTGAAACAAATGTCATGAGCTCTCATAATTGGCTTTTTTGTAGCTTCTTTCAGAAATTAAAGCCCATTCCTCCATTGTTATTATTATTATTATTATTATTATTATTATTATTATTATTATTATTATTATTATTATTATTATTAGTAGTAGTAGTAGTAGTAGTAGTAGTAGTAGTAGTAGTAGTAGTAGTAGTGTATTTCTGAAATAGATACGTTAACAAGAAGCTAATGCAGGTCGTTTATTTTATTTGTTTATTTGTTTATTTTACACAAAACCATGGGTAAGGTTTCTGGAGAATGATCCAAAAGAGGAAAAATGAACAGTAAGTGGCACTTATGCGCAGGAAAATGCTTTGCTAATGTCAGGTGTCAACATAGACAGACAGGTTTGAGACAATGTAAATTCGCAGTCAGATCTTAGATATGTATGTGATCAATGGTGTCAAAGTTGCCATCTAATGTTTCAAAGACAGACCACTGTATTATTCGCCTTTAGAACATTTTGCATGATGGACTTGTGACCACTGTATATTGTGTCAAGCAACTAATGCCCTGTTAATGTTAAATTACCTGTTTGGTTTGAGTCAATAAATAAATAATAACACCACTGACGCAGATCTTAGAAACAGTCAAAGGAACAACATGCCATTGCTCTTTAACATTCATAAGCAGGGTCTCTTTCTTGACGTGATTGTGATCAGCAGGTCCGCTGCATCGGCACCAGCAACAACAGCCCGGGTGAGGAGTAACCTCGCTGACATTTTTTCTTCTTTTTACAATAAGAAAGAAAAAAAAAACAAAAAAAAAAAAACATGCATTGATTGCCGAGAAGTTCATGGCAATGTCAACAACATTCTAGTTGGGTCTAGTTGCACGCATATTCTCGCGAGATCTCGTTTGTTGCTGCGCTCTCCGCCGGAAAATATCGTGTAACGTTCCGTAGAGGACTCTCGTGCCAAGGTAAGTAAGAATATACGGAAACAGACTTTTATCTGATTTACACGTAAGGAGAATATTTTTGATTTTCTTTCAATTGTCGCGCTCCTCCGGCGCTAACCGGGTCACGCGGTGTCCGGGCTGACCGCTGCTTCTGGCCGTTCATAACCAGGTGATGATGCGCGGATGAATGAAAAAGGGTGGATCGAGACGGCGCATACGGGAGTCGCAGTCTTGTCTCGCATTTTTGATTTGGCCAACGAATAGGCCAGATGGTGATTACAGAGTGTGTTCTTATACAATTAGAACACGGGAGGTGTTTACGCCATTCGCACATGCGTGTCAGTCGCCTGCTCGGACACGGATTTTCAAGGCCGACGTTGTGAGCTAAAACTGCATGATCGCCTGCTCGTTGCCTGCTCGTAGCATTCCGTGCTAACGAAACCCGCGTCACCCCGAGCACATCAAACATTCCCGGGCCTGCAAATGTGTGACCCTGTCCTCAGATAAAACCTTGAATTAAACGGCTCGTGTTTAAGCGTGTACAGCCCAAGAGGGGACGGGAATGGGTGTCAGTCCGTGGGCAGTGGAATTAGGGAACATCCCCTTCAGTACCATGGACAGCTCTGGGGATACTTAGCCCGGAAAACGAGGCACTTCCTGCCACCCATCCCCACATGCTACAAGGATATAGCTACTTTATTATTCAGAGCTGTAACAACAGTCGCATCATTTCGTATAGCTCAGAGAATGGTGATAAAACATATAATTATTATGTTTGTTTGTTTGTTTTTACCTTTAGACATCACTTCCCTGAATGACATTTCAATTCTCACTTCTTTAAATCTCTTGTCACAAGATGTTGAAAGAGTTTGCATCCTGGCTAATGAACGTTTATCTCCTTTAAAAAAAACAGGAACAAAATCTAGCCATTTTTCAATAAATAACGAGTCTTTTGTAAAGTTGGACTCGACCCTGACTGCTACCGTGTGTTGACGGCCTCTGCAAATAGCTGGCACTCAACACAACAATATCCATATAAACACAAATCTGGGCGACTGAGTAAATGTTAGCTTCTGAAGTGGCTTTGTAAAGGGCTCTAGCGCATGTGTTGACGCAAGGCCTGGTGTAATGTAGGACAGTTTGTATGTGCTCTGAGGGCTTGGCTTGTTTGCAAGCTAACATTTGAAGGAGGGGAAAAAAAAAGTCACGATTAGTGTTTGAACAGATTGTGTTGCAGCCTGGAGTCATGGCACTAACAGGCATCATTCTCTCACTCTGTGATGTGATGATGAGTTTGGGTCATTAGCATAGTTCGCACCTGTTTGAGGTGCGGTGAGATATTTTTTTAAAATGCTGTCATGATTTTTTTTTTCTAAAAGTGGGAGAAGATGAGGTGTTTTTTTATTTTTAGAAGTAATATTGCCAACCACTCAGGATCCTTCTGCGTGTCGTTTACAAGGCTTGCACTGATGTGTTGATATTTTTCTGGTTCTTCACAGACCTTTAATACAATCTATTCCTCCTGGAATAGCGACAGTCAACAGAAAGACATCTAGAGTTGAGATAAACCAGACCTAGGACTCTGACAACCCATCAGAATCATGGGGAATATTTTTGGGAATTTATTGAAGAGCCTCATAGGGAAGAAGGAGATGAGAATCCTGATGGTCGGACTGGACGCTGCAGGAAAAACAACCATCCTGTACAAGCTGAAATTGGGAGAAATAGTCACCACAATCCCAACCATTGGTAAGAGCTATTCAGAAATATTAGCCTTTGTATAAGTACTGCCATTCAGGTGTGTTTGCTTTGCATGGGTGTGTGATGTATTTTTTTTTTCTTTTCTTCAGGGTTTAATGTGGAGACGGTGGAGTACAAGAACATCAGCTTCACTGTGTGGGATGTGGGCGGTCAGGACAAGATCCGCCCCCTCTGGAGACACTACTTTCAAAACACACAGGGTGAGAAAGTCTGTGAGGTTGTAGCACTGTGCGTGTGTGTCTGCTTTCCTTCAAAAAGATAATATTTCGAATTTGTCGTTTTTTCTTGTTACAGGTCTGATCTTTGTGGTGGACAGTAATGACAGAGAGCGCGTGAACGAAGCACGGGAGGAGCTCATGAGAATGTTGGCTGAGGATGAACTGAGAGATGCAGTCCTCCTCGTCTTCGCAAACAAACAGGTGAGACACCATAATGTTTCTGCGTACATGCACACATGTAAAAATGATGTAATACATTTTTTTATATATAAAAATTTGTCCATAACCTTTGATTTAGATATGCATCTGCAAACAAAACAAGTTTGTAGGGTTTTTAGTACAAAGTCATAAAAATGGTTCTGTCATTTTCAAAACCAGTGTTGGCGAGTAATCTATTACTAAGTAATGGACGACTGTAACTAAACTACTTTTTTAATACAGAGTATTAATTAAATAACAGAGTAATGTAACGGGATTACTGTGGCAAAACTGGTAATTATATCATAATTACTTTATCAACTAACGATTCTATTACTTTTCTGAAATAGTTTGCAAGCTAAAAATGTCTGAAATTTAGACAAACAACCAAAAACAACAATATTGCAGAATAATGATGCAGCCGTGCATGCAAAGTCATTGATAAGCGACAACCCACGAAAACAAGCATGGCGGCGGCAAAAGAAAAAACAGCGATTGCATTTGATAGCTGTAAATACAAACATTATTTTGAGTTCATCTCGTCTAAATGAAAGAACATTGTGGTTCGTTGTACGTTATGTGCAGGAAACAAGACATTTTCAACTGTTACTTTATCTTGTTTAACTAAAGTAATTAGTAATTAGTAATTGATTACTTATGAAACAAAAGTACTTAAAGAAGTAATTAGATTACTTTTTAAAGTAGTCCCAACAACACTGTTCAAAACACAGAAAGCGGGATTTTGAAATGAAAATATACAGTATATGTGTGTGTGTGTGTGTGTGTGTGTGTGTGTGTGTATGTGTGTATAAATCAACAAACAACAACAGCAAACAACTAACAACTACTACAGTGAAATATATAAATAAATGTAATTACCTTGACACATGACGCAAACACGATTCTTGCTGTCTTTGACCCGACTGCCTGTGCTTGGGGTGCACACCAACACCTCTTTTTGCACTTTGACAGGACTTGCCAAATGCCATGAACGCAGCTGAGATCACAGACAAGCTGGGATTACACTCCCTGCGCCACCGCAACTGGTACATCCAGGCCACCTGTGCCACCAGCGGTGACGGCCTCTACGAGGGTCTTGATTGGCTGGCCAATCAACTCAAGAACAAGAAATAGACGGAAAAAAACGATAGAGGGGAGCGGCTAAAGGCCCCGCACCCTTTTCATTTGTTTTGGGAAATGTGAATGTGGGGTTAGAGGAAAAAGGGGTTTTGACTGACAGGCAAAGTAAGGTTTGGGTTTGGGTGTGTTTTTTGGCTTTCATTTTTCAGTCTGTCAAAGTTTCTCATAGTTTTCAGTGCTCAGTAGTAACAGAGTTCATGGTCGTCATATTTATGTGCTCTCTGCCTCACCAACTCATGCACACACTCACACATGCACACACAAGTTCACACTAAACCCGTAAGCAATCACCACTGTAGACACTTGCTTTCCTGTGTCCACCTCTTGTCCTTAGGTGCAGTGTACTTACTATATGTTAGTCTTTAGGTGCTGTTCCATGCGTGACCCCACTGAGTCAAAGATGAGTCAGAGAATTTTTTTCTTTTTTATGTTCGCTGGCGTTGGTCTGTTAGCTGCCCGGCATCCAGGCAAAGAACTGTCAGTTCTCTCCTGCGGGGATCACAGAGCCACGTTTGAAAACAGTCACGTGTGTGAGATTCATTTCAGTGCAGTGGTTTGTTGCCCCTTTAAACAGTAAGCAATACTAAGGCACTTCGACTCTTGGATTAAGACGTGTAGATGTGTGCAAGTGTGCACACTTGCCGCACACGTGCTTGTGCAAGCAGCTCCGATAGCGTTCATTGTGACAGACAAGAGTCTTACTTCACACAACATCTTACAGAACTGCATTCTGGGAATCTTTAAATATCTTTGCTATGTGTTTAGCCCCGTTCGACACGTCTAGCTCGCTGAAGCGCATCCCCTCCTGTTGAACCTGCTCAATACGCTTCTTTATATTTGGAGGTGTGCGGGTGATGCTGCTTCCAGGGCTCCCTCTTGCGGCTCTCGTCCGCTGCCGCTTGCAATTGCTTAGCAGGCCATCGTTTCCTGCATGCAGTTGGCTAATTAGATACAGCTGAGTCATCTTTATGGACATTCCACATAGGTACCAATGTGAAGCAATTATATAATTGTTAAAATAATCCGGAATATGTCACACATGACTTGCACTGCTGCTGCTGCTGCTGCTGCTGCTTGCCTGCCTTCATGTGTCCTTGTAAGTACTCCAGCTGCTTCAGCTTGGACTTGCTTTATGCTTTTTATTGTCTTGGAACTGCATATTGGGGGATGGCAACTCTGGGTGCTGGTGAATCTGTGTTTCTGAATGCGACTGTCGTTGAACATTCATATGGCGATGATATTTATTTGACGTGAATATCCCCCCATTTTGATGTGTGTGCGTTGGACTAAATATAATGAAGGAATCTGGGGTGAGCAGATCGATCCGTTCACTTTCTAACAGCAGACCTGCATACCAGCAGAACCCTCAGACTTCTGTCAGTAAATTGTTTCTCTGTGCCATACAGAAATCTTACTCATATCAGTGACAGTACAAGCTTTTATGAAGTCCACCACCAGGTTATGAGTGTATTGTTTCTATTTTGACTCTTTTGTCCATTTAATCGTTTGATTTGAGTTTGTGGCCTTATATGATGATCTTATGTGATGATTTGAAATCATTTATTTCTGCTCATTACCTTCTGATTCCAGTCACATATATTTATGTATACAGAATGGTTTTCAGATGTACTTATCTTTGCCCATCACAGGTCTGGATAATTAGGAGAAAATTCTGTCCAATTGATTGTTTTATTCACACTTGTTAGATTGTCTTATTTTGTTTTCCTTTGCAGGTGAAGAAGCTATGATGTAGACTGTGTATGTGAAACAATGATAATCCATGAAAGCAAAAACAAATAAAAAAAAAATAGTACGAGTTCTTCTGATGAGTCATTCTGTATTATTCAAGTGACACATAGATTTAAAAACAGCAAAAATGTGTTTTAATGCTGAATGCAAGGTGACATCTGTATGTGAAAACAAACGAAACCCTGCTGTATTACAAATAAACCCATTTTATGTATAACATGTCTCCTTAACTGTGCGTGAATGTGTTTGGTCAACTACTTACCTTTTTCAGTTAACTTTAAAAATTTAAAGTCTTTTTTTTTTTGTTGTTGAAGTTCTGAACGTCCGTTTGACTGTTTCCGTGACAACATTCCACCAGAAGAGGGCAGTCTCAGAGGCAGTCTACTCCACGTGTCTTCACATGGCTCTCTCTGTGTGGGTGTCTGTTATGTGACTGACTGACTGCTCCATATATTTCACTACAGCTGCAAAGAAAACCAATGCCGTTTTAGTCCCATTTAAGACTCACAATGGGAACATCATGTTTACTTCTCAAGAGACGTTCCTTATTCAGAAGAATTATCTGGCAGTGTGCAAGGAAAAACAATCTCTCTATAATCACTTCCTGGTAATGGTGAAATATTAACTATTTCCCAACAAGGGCCATATTATGTGCATAAAGTGATTCATCCATTTATCCATAACCAGTCTCAGGGTCATTGGGCAGAAAGTGATTTTGTTCAAAAGAAATTTACAACAAAATGAGACCTTCTTCTTGAGAGATAAGGAGGAACTGTGTCTCAATGCGCTTGTGTTTTTGTCACATACAAACTGGAGCTGCCAGCAGAGCCAGTTTACAAAGCTGTTCTGCTGGCTGGTCCACTAAGGCAGGACAGATTTGCATGGGGTACAAAAAGAAAAAGATGAGATAGAGTTTTCCCCCAGTATCACACGTTGCTATGAAATATAAGTTACTCACAATAATACAAACTTTTATGTTTAAAACTGCCTGCACATGTTAATTACATACAGAATGGCTACAAAGCAACGTAGTCACGAGGGTGCAATAAAATTGGGCTGTATTTTGTGGCCACTTAAAGGGAGTGCAAAGTGCAAAAAAATGTGAATGATACTTGTACAACAGCATGGCCGAAATAAAGTTGTTTATTTGATGTGAGAAGGAGAAGATATCAGGGGTCGGGAGCTTGAAAGATAGACTGGAACACCAGTAAATAACAGATAAAACATTTATTCATGACTGTTTTCTTTGAAAGACACAACAAAAATTTGTTTTAGCAAAGTGAAGAAAATCTTAGTGAAAAAGATAAGAACTCAAACTGAAGGCAGCTGATGACATTTCTGTATTAAACATGAACTAGTCTAAGAATGAGGACTGCTTCCATGTATTTTAATAGCGACAACCACCCACACTGTCCCTAACAAAAGCTTGAGGTGGGAATGAAACCCACAACCTTATTCTTTGAGAAAACAGCTGCTGCCCTGTGTGAATGTGACCTTTATTAAAGCCAAACAGATGGCTGCACAGAATCAGAATGAAAAATCCACCATCCTTTGGAGAGTAGCAGTGTAATGGCATCATTCCACTAACTTTTTTTTTTTTTTTTTTACATGCCATCACTAAAAGTCAAATAAGAAAGAAGGATGGATGGATGGATGGATGGATCTTTGAGAGGTGAAGAACTGATCCTCACATTGACAGTTTGTTGCTGATTTAGTGCAAGTCAACACCTCCTCATGTCCTGTGACTTGTTGTTTTTTGTTTTTTACATCAAACTCTTAAATAAAACCAAAATGTTCCTTCTCTGTGGTCAAAGGTTTTGCCTCGTTGACAGCTGTGTTATGAAAGCTCATTTGAGTGAATAACTGGTTGTTCTCCAGTAAATTGCTGCCTTGGAGCACACTCTTCATTGCGCGCACAGCACACTGCCACATTTCAGTTTGGACGATTAAACTTCTCTCTTTCCAAGTCCAGACCTGAAAATCCATTTTCTCAAGGATCATTAAACTTGAAAGAAATTTTGAATGTCCCTTTCTTAAAAAAAAAAAAAAAGAAAAAAAAGAAAAAAAAAAAGGGTGTTACATTTCTTCTTTAACAATTTAGGGCATCACTGAAATCAAGTTAATAATTTTTCTTTCTAAGTAATAATAACGTTTTAATCATTTTCTAGTTGTAATAGTAGTAGTAGCAATAGTAGTAGTGTCAGTGTTGTTGTTGTTGTCGTTGTTGTTGTTGTTGTTGTTGTTGTTGTTGTTGTAGTAGTATGTGCCATTGTGAGACTAGCGTCTTCATACTCAACATTTTTTTTTTTTTTTTTACTGGACATCTGAATAAAAACCCAATCAAGGTGTTGCAAATACTTGCAAAGTAACTCGCAAACAGCGAGTTACTTTTGAACCAACTAAATTCCATTTTAAAGGATCCAATCATGTTCTGTCCCCGCCGTGCTCCATGCAGCGTGGTCTGACCGGTCCTCCCTTGTAAAAAAAATCAGAGCCACAAAGGAAAAGACGCTCCTGCCGCTGATTGGCTGCGCGCCGCGCTCCAATCAGTGCGCCGTAGTGATTCCTGCCGCACAAACCAGGCGGGCGGCTTGTAAAAGTCACTCAGCGGTAGCAAGACTGGACTGTGAACACGGGTCGGAACTTATGCTTCCCATTAAAGGGAAACGGGGAGACAAAACAGCGCCGAACAGAGCGTAGGAATCGATTCTGGGTGGACTTTCTCACACCGTGGCAGCCGAGGACGATATTTGACGAGAAGAGGACGCGCTTTGTATGAACATGCTCATTCTGCGCGATTAAAACGCCACCAGCTCGGGAATTTAAGGATGACGTCCACCGCGAGGAGGCACCTGCAGGTGCTGTGCGTCCTGGTGCTGTCTACTACCCAGCTTTGCAGCGCAGAGACACAAGGAGGTAGGTGTACTATACTATACACGCGCACTCGCACGCAGGCTCGCACGGGTACACCTGTCCTGCCTCACAAACACCAGACGCTCCACACAAGTCAGACTTGTTTGCTATGAGTCACCTTGCGCCTCTCCCACGACTCCACCGGCGCTTTATTACGTTTGTCCCCATTGTTCCGAGGCTTTGTGACACAAGTGCCCAACCTTCTACCGCCTGTTGTCTGACGACCGCAGGCAGCCCGAAAGAGATTACTTCACAAAGACAAATTCCACTTTCGACATGTCGAAATAGCTTTTTATATCCGTTTAAATCACTGGTGGGAAAATATACAAAGGGCAAAAGTCATTACATTGAGGTAAAAATGACTGACTGTGTCCAAGAATAGAAACTTTTCACAAACGCAAATTGGAGCAGCATTTCCTCTGAAGTCATGGGTTGTATTAGAAGATAATAATTCAGTTGCTATGTGAGTTGCTATGTAAAAAACTGTAGAGATGCACCTAGAAATTTAAAATAATAATAATAATAATGGGGCATTTCAGAGGAGACTCTTGTTGTACCATAGTCTGCTGATGTAGGTTAAGACTGATTTTTTTCAACTGTTGTTGAAAAATGATTTGGCCTGGAGTTGTGTCCTGGCCACTGTTCAAATGCTAGGATGTAGCTGAGAGCGTAAAGAGGTGTTGTGATTTGAATCACACGGTGAACTTTAGCCGGTAATTCGTGTTGGAATTTCCGGGTTGCAGGTGAGTCAGGTGGTGGTGCTCTGTGTTTGGGAAAAACAATATCGACCTGACATCACTGTCACTGGTGCTTGACTGACAAAGCTACTCTTTCAATGTGCATCAGGCTCCACACTAAAACCACAACATCAACCAGTTCTAAGGGCAAAGGGGCGACTTGTCATGGGTGTACCCCTGCCTTTCACCACTCATCACTCATCACTCATTGCGATTGGCTCCATAGGCAGGATAAATAAATGAAGAGCTTATTATTTATATATTCATTCATTTTCCATACCCGCTTAGTCCCAAGCTCAGGGTCACGGGGGTCTGCTGGAGCTTATCCCAACTGTCAGCCGCCAGTTCATCGCAGGGCCACATACAAACAAACAACCATTTACACTCACATGCACACCTTTGGACAATTTAGAGTGTTCAATTGACCTCACATGCATGTTTTTGGACTGCCGGAGAACCTGGAGAGAACCCACGCAGACACAGGGAGAACATGCAAACTCCACACAGAAAGCTCCCAGGCCCGGAATCGAACCCACGACCTTCTTGCTGTGGGGCGGCAGCGCTAACCACTGCGCCACCTTATTTATATATTTTCATATATATATTTATTTATATACTTATTTTCATGATAAACTGCACAAACTTGCAGCCAGTCATCACTTTATTACTCTGCTGCGCTCTCTTCTATACAGCACTGCCTGCATTCTTATACAGTGATGTTAAAAGGACACTGCATGCATTTTTGATGTACTCTATTGTGCTAATAATCAGTGCAGGTGCATGTTGCACGTATATTTGTATTGTGTGTGTATATAGATATACATATATATATATATATGTATATATATATATATATATATATATATATATATATATATATATATATATATATATATATATATATATATATATATATATACATATATATATATATATATATACATATATGCCAGTCTAATAATAATCAGACTGGCAGTGTGTTGAGGGGCCTCATGATGCTAGCAAGAGGATTGACAACATATTTGTTTTTCCTGGGTCACTTGTTTGCATGGCACCTGTCAGGCTGAAGCAGCAGGTTGTTGTGTCCAACTATGATTGAAAGAGGCCACACCCAACTGTTGTTTTCCTCAAATGTGACCCAGCATGTTTTACACTCATAGAAGAGGCAGCATATCATGTGCTTATATTTGTAGATTTTTTTCTAAGTAAACATTGTTATGCTTTTCAGTGCACACATATACATATATATATATATATATATATATATATATATATATATATGTATATATATATATATATATAATATATATACATATATATGTATATATTCATACACACACATACATATATATGTGCACATATATATGTATATACACATACATACATATACTGTATATACACATACATACATATATATGTACACATATATATGTATGTGCACATGATATGCGTGTAAAACATGCTGGGTCACATTTGAGGAAAACAACAGTTGGGCGTGGCCTCTTTCAGTAATAGTTGGACACAACAACCTGCTGCTTCAGCCTGACAGGTGCCATGCAAACAAGTGACCCAGGAAAAACAAATATGTTGTCAATCCTCTTGCTAGCATCATGAAGCCCCTCAACACACTGCCAGTCTGATTATTATCTTGCACTTCCACGCTGACAGAAAAAACGCAATTTCCATTCTAACATCCTTGTGTGTGTGTGTGTGTGTGTGTGTGTGTGTGTGTGTGTGTGTGTGACTGATCCAATAGTTGCACCGCGACAGCTCTTTGTTCAGGTGCCATCCCCTGGAACTTGTTTGTGCGTTGTGCGTTGGTGTGTGTGTGTGTGTGTGTGTGTGTGTGTGTGTGTGTTGGTACACCGCGCGCCGGTCTAGCCGGTATTCAGTAATCTCTGTCCACTCTGTGCCAAGTTTCTGTTTACCTCTGTCATCATCTCAACCGCTTTACGGAGATTGTTTATCTGCTCCTAATTTCTTTTGTGCCCCTCTCATTTTTTTTCTTCCACTTTTGCATTGAAACCCCGGTATCTGACAAATGAAAGTTACAGCTCAACCTGATCTGTGCTAAGTTGTCGTGGTGTGTTAGGTTACATCTCAGCGCTTGGAACAAAAAGGGGAGGCATTCTGCTTTAAGTTGATGTGCGACGCGCGATGCAAAAGCAGCCGCAGTAGAGAAGCGCGGCGCACACACAGAGAAAGACTGCCATCGGCTCTCTGCTCTTTCGAAACAGGGCAGTTGTATTTGTGCGAGCGCGCTAACCTTCCGCCCCATTCCTTCCCCCTCTATCATCCATCTGCCAGCTCTGAAAGATCTCCATTGACAGAGGAAACCCACTCAACTAGCTCCCACAGCTGCAGCCGCCGCATTGTTTGTATTGCTGACATACCATTTTGTTACGCAGTGTGCTGCATGTGTGCATAGAGTAGGTCGTGCCTGCACGGCATATAGTAGCTTCGGAAGATTTCCAAAACGTATAAGGTGCGCAAATATTTGATGCGCACTTCCCAGTCAACATGTTTAAACACCATAAACCCCAATGGTGACAGCCAAGCTGCTCCAAGAGTTCCACCAAGGCGAGGCCGATAAAGTCCTTCACCCTACAGCCGCTCATAAACCTACGTGACTTACGTCAACTGGCTGCCAATGTGCAGCAGCTCCTGAAAAAACAGTTTGATGGATATAAAGTAATACCAGCATAATGGTCGCGCTATGTTGAGGAACAGCAGGAGCACCTGTGTTTGGGCATGCAAATGTAAAGCATAGAGTTCACGAACTTTCAAGACAGAAAGAAAGAAGGTCAGGATCTATATAGTGTGAGCTCAAGTCCAAGTTCACAGTGCTGATAAGACAGCTGGTGCAGTTTGTGCTGTAGATTAGCAGAAGATATGAAGGGGGATTTGGGACACGAAAGCAATTAAGTACAGGACGACAAGCAGGCTTGGACATTGCTAATAAATTTCGAATCAAACTTGTTGTACGAATAGGGCTGGAACATCGAACGCACAAGCCACAATCTGATCTGACAAGAGCAAAGAAAACACACAGACTAAAATGCACCAGGACAGGTTTACAAGAATGAGGTGAGACTCATCAGCTTGATGACAGGGGGGTGGGGGGTGGGCAGGGAGACAGACAGCAGAGAGGGAATACAAATGGAAGAAAACCTACAGAATTTACAAGGAAACGTACTGGTAACATAACAGGAAGAACAAGAGAGGGGAAAAAATTGTTTTCTTCTTTTTTAAAGGTAGTTAAGATCCTGGTAAGCGTGTGGCGTCTTTCTTTCAACGTGTGCTAAGTTGGCAAATCCTTGTTTCCGCTTGCCACAACAAAAGAAAATCCCCATTTCTTTTTGATCACAGCTCTAATGTTTGAACTGTTGACAGTGAGAAAGGTCTATCCAGTGATCCTGCAAATAAACCACCATTAATAAGTAACATATCACTGGAAGCGGTGGGCAGCCATCTCCAGTGCTCCTGTTAGAATACCAGTAGTTGCCCTGTTTTTACCCTTCATCTGGTGTTCAATAGTTGAACCATTAGTTCTTACCTGGGTGCGTAATAGGCTACCTGTGACTCCTTCACGTTATAGCGCTGTGTTGTAAATGAAGGGTCAGAGGGACAAAAAGTGATGGTGGCTTAAACTATTTTAAAGTGAACCAGTGGAAGGAAATGCTGAGTACTATTAACGCAACCCACATTGGGCGACAGCAAACTAGTCATCACAGATTTCCTGGGTGAGAAAAACTCAAACTCTTTTCGGTCAACAACAGCAATAAACCAGTTTTCGAGCACCGTCACTTGCGACCTCAGTGTTCTTTGCGACACAATAAAGTGATTCTTATCAGGACTTTATGGGTGTAGGAGGTTGTCGCTATCTCACTTGTGCAAACATGAACACATACTTGGGCATAGTCAGTGCATATATGTGGTTTGACGCACGTTCTTTGGATCCACAAGACCGCGGACATCAGCAAATGATGGAAAATACAACACTTGCCCCAACACTAGGTGAACCACATAGGTATTAAGTTTACTGTAACTGAGATTTAACAGTAAAATGTCCTGATCACCATGTACAAATATTAGTAGAGAGTCATTTAATAGAATAGAATAGAGTTTAAGCGCAAAGACACAGCAGCATCAACAGACCTATTAGTTCTGTTAGTCAAGAGTGACACTGGAGAGATAGTTCAATACAGCCGTGTTATGTTATTCAACTCATCAGGCAGGTCAGAATCAATATTCAGGGACTTATTATTTATATTGTTATAGGCCGGAATCAGTGAAATGTGTGAACCACAGAGAGGCTACGGGTCACAAAAAAGAAGGAACCAGTTTTCCCGGACAAAAAAAAAAAACTGTCATCTCCCTGATAGCTCACTGAGTCAAATCCACAGGTAGGCATTCGTAAATTTAGCATTGCTAGCACACCTTTGCAACCCCATCTACGGCTATTTCACAATATTGAAATGGAAAAGAACTATATAATAGCATCACCAAGTAAACATCCTTGTAAAAGAGAAACCCTGATGAGTCTTTTCATTTCTTTTTGAAATTGAAAAGTTTAGGCTTCAGATGTGAGAGCTCAGTTGAAACTTTGTTACTAAAGTGTGTGTGTGTGAGTGTGTGTGTGTGTGTGTGTGTGTGCACGCTCATGGAAAGCCACCTTATGATTGCAGGTCTCATTGCTATTTCAAAACAGCACTCGTGTTTTAATCTGTTCTACTGGGTTGCTTCTCCTGATGCAGCCTGGCATTTGAATAGCAAAGCAGCCTCGAAAGTTACACTGAACTCCCACACGTGACAAACAAGGCCTCATGTTTGTCCCAAAGAGCCACACGGCCTGGGCACAATCCTCTGCTTGTTTCATACAGTTCATTTATATGAGCATAGCAGAGTGGGCTGCAGTGAGCGGAATAGAACAACCTTTTTCAAAAGTTCTTCACCCTTTGACTATTTAATAATATGCATGCGCACAGCCAACATGTGAATATCAACAAATGCTTTGAATTTCTACACTACGCTACATACTTGTGGCTAGTAGTGTAGTAACAGCTAATGGTACTCCATGTTTGGGAGTAGTAGTAAAATATTTGCCATTCCAGGGTTACTGCCCAAAATAATTGCAATTACAAAACCAACCCAACAAGGCATTTATTTCCATTGATTCCATTGATGCTTTTCAGATTCGAAAAGACTCTGTTGTAAGGTTCCATAAGGATTCTTCTTTTTTCAGAAACATGAAACTGATGTAAGTCATGACGTCACTTCCAGGCAACCCCAAATACTTGTTTTCGCTATTTTGTTGACTCTTTTTCAATTGCTTTATGTGCAAAAAAACATGAAAGTCATCGCAAGTGTCACATGTCATAATGCGGATATGACATTGTTTTTGCAATTTGTACATGTCTTTGATACATTTTTACATGGCAAAAATAATAATGCGTTATTTCTTCTCAGTGGTCATTTGTACCGGCACCCAGAACAGCCTGAGCGTGACGGGAACTTTAGAGAACCAGTACAAACTGATACAACAGTACATGGGCTGCGAGATTGTGATGGGCAACCTTGAAATCATCATGATGGAGCACACCAGGGACTTCTCCTTCCTGCAGGTGAGCTTCTGCACTGCGCTACTGGTCATTAAAAAAAAAAGAAAATTTCTGCACGGGGCTCAGTGAAGATAAGAAAGAACATGAATCATTTTGATGCCTGAAACAAAACGAGTTGTTTATCTCCGTCTGTAGTGACTAATACCTCCGTCTCGATTGACCGATGAGCTCGTTTACTTTGAATCAGTCACAGCGTGACATTTTGGTGGTGACTAAGAACACAAGCGGAACACACCTTAGGTTACCAGAAATATCCTCAAGCAGAGCAACAGAAGCTACGTGCATATTTCTTTTCACTCCTACTCCTTTTATGCTCCTTTTTTTCACTCACAGTCCATCAGGGAGGTGACGGGCTACATCCTGATTGCCGTCAACGAGTTCAGCCGACTGCCCATGGACAACCTGCGCGTCATCCGAGGCACCACGCTGTACGAGGACAAGTACGCGCTGGCTGTCATGGTCAACTACCAGATGGACGGGTTGCATGGCCTGCAGGAACTGGGCCTGACACACCTCACAGGTACATACTGTGTCTGTTACTTTGAGAGTGGATGAGGGGGTTGGCTCCCATGGCTTGGTAGGGCTTCGAGGCATCCTGTGTATATAAATGTGATAACATAAAAACATCACAACACACCTGTTTCTTCTTTATCTTTACTACTTTCTACACTGTCGATACATACTGAAGACCTCAAATATGTGACCAAGATATGTGGATTAATGTGGCAAAATAAAAAAATGTTCAGTACATATATGAAGGGTGGCTATTCAAGATTATCTAAAATACCAAACTTGTTTGATTCATCTCACATTCGTATAACACATATTCCATATGTGTTCACTCACAGTTTTGATGCCTTGAGTGACAATCTACAATGTAAATAGTTGTGAAAATGAAAGAAAAACCATTAAATCAGAAGTATGTGCCCGCCAAACTTTTGAATGGTATATATATATATATATATATGTATATATATATATATATATATATATATACATATATATATATATATATATATATATATATATATATATATATATATATATACATACATATATATGTATTCTTAATTAATTTAGTTATTGACTTATTTATTTTATTTATATTTACAATTTTTTTCTGTCTGATAATTATAGTATTGATTATTATATATTAATGCAAAAATTCTCCAACTGCTGTATTTATAATTGATACACACACATACACACACAAAACTATCAATGTTGTTGTTTGTTACTCATTCTGTCTGTCTGTTAATGTCACTGTATTGTCTTATTGCACAATATATATAAAAGAGAGTGGGTGGGTGTCGTGGAGCAGATAAGAGCCCAGGCCAGGATGTGACTCTACCGTTGGAGCTCCCACCGCCCACACAGCATTGCCACACCCTTAAAGTAACATAACAGTGTCTAGTGAGAATGTCCCACGGTTCGGCTGCTTAACTGTAAAACATGAGTCTGCGGCGACGTCGTTTCATGTGCCTTGTAGTAAACAGCGGAGGGGAAAGTGTGATGCGATGAGTCACAGGCGTGCTGGGGCTCGCAGCAGTGATCGCTCATCCCCGTCGCTTAAATTTGTGTTTGTGTGCCGCCTGTGTTCAGAGATTCTGGAGGGAGGGGTGAAGATCATCCAGAACAAGTACCTGAGCTTTGCCTCGCAGATCAACTGGCTGGACATCGTCAAGGACGGCACGTCTGATATTATGATCGAGGACAACGGACTTCCGAGTAAGTCAATGTGACTGAAATTATGCTAATTTCCCCAATGTCCATCCATTTATCCGTTTTCTGACGCTTTATTCGGAGTCGGGTTGTGGGGGCAGCAGTCTCAGCAGAGATAGACTGACTTCCCTGGCCCCTGTCACCTCCTCCAACTCATGCGGGACCTCAAGGCGTTCCCAGACCGGCCGAGAGACATAGTCCCTCCAGCATATACTGGGTCTTCCTCGAGGTCTCCTCTCGGTGGGACAAGCCCGGAACACCTCTCCAGGGAGGCGTCCAGGAGGCATCTGAAACAGATGCCTGAGTCACCTCAGCTGACCCCTCTCGATGCAGAGGAGCAGCGGCTCTACTCCAAGCTCCTCCCGGGTGACTGAGCTTCTCACCCTGCCCCCAAGGGTGGGCCCAGCCACCTTATTTCTAACTTATTTCTGCCGCAATCTCGTTCTCTCAGTCATTACCCAAAGCTCATGATCATTCGGCTTAGCTCCTTCTTCACCACGACAGATCGGTACAGCGACTGCATCGCTGCAGATGCTGCACTGATCTGCCTGTCGATCTTGCCGTCCATCTTTCCCTCACTCGTAAACAAGATCCCAAGATACTTGAACTCCTCCTCCTGAGGCAGGGTCTCTCCACCAACCCGGAGAGGGCAAGCCACCTTTTCCAGTCGAGAACAACGACTTCGGTTTTGAAGCGAACATGATCACATCATCTGCAAAAATCAGAGACGCAATCATGTGGTTCCCGAACTGGCCCCCCTTCCGGCCCCGGCTGTGTCTAGAAATTCTGTCCATGCAAATGATGAACAGAACCGGTGACGAAGGG
Organism: Nelusetta ayraudi; assembly: GCF_046127955.1. Taxonomy (NCBI): domain Eukaryota; kingdom Metazoa; phylum Chordata; class Actinopteri; order Tetraodontiformes; family Monacanthidae; genus Nelusetta; species Nelusetta ayraudi. Next base: position 3,992,564 of record NW_027466100.1, on the reverse strand, counting down.
CATCCCTGTCGGAGACCAACATGCACTGGGAACAAGTCTGACTTACTGCAATGTGGCAGACTCCTGCTCTGATCATACAGGGACCGAACGGCCCTTAACAGAGGGCCCCAGACCTCTTACTCCTGGAGCACCCACCACAAGAGGTATCGAGGGACATGGTGGAACGCCTTCTCCAAATCCACAAAGCATGTTGTGGACTGGTTGGGCGAAATCCCATGAAGCCTCAAGCACCCGGCGGGAAGTGTGGAGCTGGTCCACTGTTCCTTTAACAACAGAGGTGAAGAGCATGGTCCATTCGGACACAATGTCTCCAACCTCCCCTGGGAGCCCAGGCTGTGCAAGGAGGTGAGCCTGACTATATTTAGCTGGTATCTCTTCACCTCCTGCACAAGCTCGAGCTCCTTCCCCCCCAGCGAGGTGACATTACATGTCCCTACAGCCAGATGCTGTCTCCAAGGCCTGGGTTGTCTAGGCCCTCGACCTCGACTACCGCCTGAACCACAATGCACCCGACCCCTATGGCTCCCTCTGCGGGTGGTGAGCCTACAGGAGGTTGAACCTACGTTGCTTCATCGGGCTGGGTCCAGCCGGGCCAATGTGTGATAAATAAAGGCATTCTATTCTATTCTATTCTATTCTATTCTATTTTTGTTATATCACTGGACAAAATGCGCAACTATGCACTGGCTGCTAATAATGTGTGAATGTCACTCTAGAGCCTTGTGATGCTGCGTGCGGAGACGCTCCGTGTTGGGGTCCAACAAACGACACGTGCCAGATCTGTGAGTGTTCTCATCATCCTTTAATCATCTCCGATCCAACCTCTCTGTTGTCTCTGAACTTATTTGGCCATGAAACACACACAGCAAGACTTGCTTAACAACGCTAGTAGCTGTAGACATTTTTACATATGTCTTTTTTTATTTATTTCAGTGACAAAAACAGTGTGCGCCCCGCAGTGCAACGGTCGATGCTTTGGTCGAAACCCAAACGAGTGTTGCCATGTTGAGTGTGCTGGTGGGTGCACTGGACCCCTGGATACAGACTGCTATGTAAGTGCGCACCTTCAGTGCCTTTGTCCCACAATGTTGAAAAGCAACTGTATTATCAGTAAAGGTAATAATGAATGAACTTGATTTGTTTCTTGCTAAATTTTAAACTGATAAAGCTGTTCTTTACTAGCGGGCTTCTCACTGGAGAGCCTTGTGTTTTCGTCAGAGATATAATTGAGATCAACTCCAAATTAGAGATCAGATTTGATATTTTTTTAGGAGGTTGCAGTTGTCTTGAGGCTGTCAGAAAAACACCTGTGCTTCTTGATTTTGCTCCACTTTTCAGACAGTGGAGCAAACATGGAGTTGTATAAAAGATTATTTTATGACATCACAACAGATGCTTCAAATTAGGAAGAAAAATGAAGACGTCAAGAAATTAGTGGAATATGGAACCTTTTAATGTTTTGAAACACCCAATGACAAAAAAAACGAACACACGGTAAATCTGTTTGTTAAATGTGTCATCCACCATTGGTTGCAGGCTTGCAGGAAGTTCAACAACTCCGGCTCGTGTGTGCCTCTGTGTCCTCAAACCCTAATTTACAACAAGCACACATTCAAACTGGAGCCCAACCCCAATGCCAAGTACCAGTATGGCTCAATCTGCGTGGCCCAGTGTCCCAGTGAGTCCCCACACATGTTGCCTTATTCCTCAGAAATTCCTCAGAAATTTTTTTCCAACAGTCCATTTTTTTTTTTTTTTTTTTTTTTTTGGCAGTTGTTTGCCCCTTTTTCCGTATATTTGTTAGTTCAGGAAATGATTTGACAAAATGTGCTTTTGTTTTTTTCAGCAAACTTTCTGGTGGATGGCACCTCCTGTGTCAGCAACTGTCCATCTGATAAAACGGAGGTGGAGAAAAATGGTGTGAAAAAATGTGAGCCGTGTGGAGGTCTATGCCCAAAAGGTATTGGAGAAACTCAGCAGCTTTTAAGATAGTTGCATCATGCAAGCCAGATATACAGTATCTGCTTGTGGCAAATCTACCGTCTGATGTCATAATATTTGTTCATTTTAGTTTATATTTTTATATTTTAAAATCGAAATTTCGACCACAGCTTTGCTGCTCTAATTATTAATCCTTATTCTTCCTCTTCCGCTGAATCACCCTCCCAGCCTGCCACGGGACCGGAGGACCCAACAGGCAAACAGTGGATGCACTTAACATTGACAGTTTCATTAACTGCACAACGATTCAGGGCAGTCTGCACTTCCTGGTGACTGGAATTGAGGGGTAGGTCAAATTATTTTCCTACCTAAAAAACTAGTAAAATACCAAACGTGCGTTCTAATGTCTGCACCTTCGTGTACCATCGTTCCTCACAGGGACGATTACAACGGTGTGCCGGCACTCGATCCAGCGAAACTGAAGATCTTCAACACTGTGAGAGAGATAACAGGTGTGTGTGTGTGTGTGTGTGTGTGTGTGTGTGTGTGTGTGTCTCTGTGTGTGTGTCTGTGCGTGTCTGTGTGAGTTTAATGTGTGTTAATTTTTAACATTGGTGTTTGTTGTCTGGTTAAACCTCTGACACACTTTGGCTCCTATCGCAGACTTCCTCAGTATCCAGTCGTGGCCTAAAAACATGTCCAACCTGTCGGTTTTCTCAAACCTGGAGACCATTCAGGGCAGAACACTTTACAAGTTAGAGCTTTTTCCTTTTTCCATTCAATCACCTTGTTTATGTTCCCAAAGTTAACTATAGCCATGTCACAAAAATGTTGTTGTTGTTTTTTTTTATATATATATATATATATATATATATATATACATATATATATATGTATACTGCAACATGAACTACTGTGAATCTGACTGTTTTTGGGATTCTGTATCTCTTTCTTCTTCGGCCAAACCTCATTTTTACCCCAATATAGAGGAGTGAACTCTAAAAGGTACGGTAATTAATTCACATTCATCAATCTGCCCCTTGACGCTCACAACTGATATCTGGGCGGAATTGGTGTTTCATACGGTGGTGGGAAAATATTTTGCATGCTTATTCTCTCTGAAGGATATTTGGCTGCTAATGGCTTGGTATAAAGCAAACAAACAAACATAACATTAAGAAAGTCTACCTCTGCATTTTCTCCAAGGGTTTACAAAGTCAGACAATATAACAAAACAAAATGAAAAATTGAGTTTTTGGGTTAGCTTGATTAGTGATACCAGAATTTGGTACATTGCATCAAATGGTAAAGTTAATGTTCAATCATGGATATGACCAAAACTATAAGGTCTGATCCTCAAATATAGAGTTGATTTTTTTTTTTTTTTTTTTTAAGAATTCATTCTGACTTGGTAAACCCTCATTTTAAAATGTTTTTCTTAAATTGTTGAAATGTTCCATGAACACCAAAAGCCCTTTTCCCCCTAAAATTCACATGTAACCAATCATAAAGTGTGGTTTTGTTAAAATATCGTCCACTAACGTATCCTTTGGATGGTCATATTTTCAGGCTCTACTCTCTGATGGTGATACGGAGCCCCTCCTTGACCTCCCTGGGGTTGCGCTCGCTGCGCCACATCAATGACGGCGCTGTGTACATCACTGGGAACAAGAAGCTCTGCTACGTGGACACAGTCAACTGGACAGCAATCAGCAGCAGCTCCCGCCGTCGCCAGAAAAACGACGTCAAGGATAACCGACCCGTCCGCGAGTGCGGTGAGTGAGAGGGGATGTTTGAGGAATCAGGTAGCTTGTCTGTGATGGTAATTATGTTCATTGTTGTTGCTTTTTTCCTGCTTGCGTTTCCAGTCGCCGAAGGCCACGTATGTGACCGTTTGTGCGCCAATGGCTGCTGGGGTCCGGGAACAAACCAGTGCCTGTCCTGTAAGAACTACAGCAGGGGAGGAGCGTGTGTCCCAGACTGCATGTTCTTAACTGGGTAGGACTTTACAAACTACTACTAATAACAGTCTCAGTATTTGCGCTAGGATATTTGGTACTCCATAGGAACATTTCAATACTGATACCAAGTACTTAAAAAAGCCATTGCACATTACAGAATTACTTAGATTTTTTTTCCCACAGTTGTTCTGTGATTTGAAAAACATTCCTGGACATGTTGTTCTTGAATACAAATGACTGTCACGACTTTCGCAGCAGTACAAACAAAATTAACAATATTGTCATATACCTGTATCGGTGCATCCCGACTTCTGTGTATTTCAACTTTTCAGACTTTATATTTTTATATTGTTTCCTGCCTTAAATACAGTGAGAAGCGGGAATTTGCTACTAAGGCAGGGGAATGTATGCCATGCCACTCGGAGTGTAAAGTCCAAGAAGGGAAGCAGACGTGCACAGGCCCGGTAGGACTTGTTCCTTGCACTGCTGCCACCTACAGGCAGTATTGTTTATTATTTTCCTCCGCAATTTTTTGTCAGGTCAACTTTTTACCTCTGAACTTTTGTTTCTCTGTTTTTTGCTTAAAAAGGGAGCCGACGAGTGCGAAGCTTGTGCCAGGCTACAGGACGGCCCGCACTGCGTGTCCTCGTGTCCTGAGGGCGTGATGGGAGGGGAGGAGGTCATCTTTAAATACCCCAACAAGCAGGGCCACTGTGAGCCCTGCCACGTTAACTGCACACAAGGGTCAGGAAATCTGATTTGAAGGACTTTATTTTCAAACCGGTGCCAGTTTTTTTTTCTCTCCACTCAATTTTTTTCTTCATTATTTCAGGTGCAAGGGTCCAGGGATTGGAGACTGTGTCGAGGCATCTCGGTACAATTCTGGGTACGCTGTCCCTCTTGATATGTGTACATTTTACTTTTTAAAAATTCCTACCAGTTTGTAATGTGTTGTTTCTTTTTTTTCTTCTTCCTTTGTATTTGCTAATAGACAAGCCACCACGGGCATCGTACTGGGAGTTATTGCCCTTCTCTTCATTTCATTCTCTGTGTTTGTGCTGACGGTGCTGTACCGCCGGGGCCTGGCCATCCGCCGCAAGCGAGCTATGAGGAGATACCTTCAAAGCCAAGAGGTCAGTTAGGCGCAGGGGAATTGACTGTGATGTTATGAGTTTGTTTCTATGTTTGTTTGTTTGTTTTTTTAGAAACTGTTGTTTTATATTCCTTTAGAGTGTTGATCCCATGGATCCCGGAGAGAAAGGAGCTCGAGTCCATACACGGATCCTCAAACCAGCAGAGCTCCGTAAGCTCAAGCTGCTGGGCCAAGGAGTGTTTGGATCGGTCCATAAGGTACTGGTGGTTGTCTTTTGCTGTCTGTCATCTTTTTCATTGTGTGTGCGTTTAATAAAATAATGTCCTCTGTACTCTTACGACACAGGGATTCTGGATTCCTGAGGGGGACATGGTAAAGATTCCTGTTGCGATAAAAATCATCCAAGATCGCACAGGACGACAGACCTTCAACGAGCTGACAGATGTAAGCAAACTGGATTCTTTTGAAATAAAAGCAACTCATAAAATAGAATAAAAAGAAATGAAATGAAATAGCTTTGAACTTTGTAAATAACATCACTAGATTGTTGAGCAGACTGTATGATATATTTTAAATGTAGGGATTGGTTGATTTATATTGAACATATGCATTTATCAACATTGAATATATTGGCCGTGTCTGTGAAATCAAGAGCTGCACATGTAGACAAGTTCCTGTTTCCCCCTTGGTTCCTGTGAAGAAACATTATCAGACCTACACAAAGTCAATATTTGCTTCTATAGTACGAGATCTTCATCATGGCAAGGTTTGACCCATGCATTATGCTTAATGCCCATCCCTCCTCTGCAGCACATGATGACCTTGGGGAGCTTAGACCACGCAAACATTGTCAGGATCCTGGGGATCTGTCCTGGAGACAGCTTGCAGATCGTCACCCTGTTCAACAGTCACGGCTCCCTGCTGGAGCACGTTCGAAACTGCAAAAATAAGCTCAGTCCACAGAGACTGCTCAACTGGTGTGTCCAAATCGCAAAGGTAACACACAAATGGACTTGCTTGTGGTTTTTACAGTAATTTGGTTTATCACACTGGGATCTCAGTCTCTAACCCTTGCTGTTTTTCTCATCAGGGGATGTACTACCTGGAGGAGAACAAGGTGGTCCACAGGAACCTGGCAGCCAGAAATGTCTTTCTAAACAATAATTACACAGCACAGATCACAGACTATGGCATTGCAGACTTGCTGTACCCGGATGACAAGAAGTACTTCTACAATGAACTCAAGGTCTGTGGCGCGGTTGCCATAGAGAGATGCGCACTCAGCCAAATCCCTTAGTTGTTCCTTGCAGAAATGTAGAATTTGTGAATTGTAAAAATTAAAAAAAATCATGTGCTTCTGTGTTCAGGCTCCAATCAAATGGATGGCACTGGAGAGCATCTTGTTCCGCAAATACACGCATCAGAGTGATGTGTGGAGCTACGGTGAGCGAGCTTCTATCAGCTGATGTGGGGTGTGGGTTTTCCAACTCAATCAGACACACTAACTCATATCATCACACTGTTGTTCAGGAGTAACTGTGTGGGAGATGATGTCCAATGGAGCAGAGCCCTACACCTCCATGCGTCCACAGGAAGTGCCCGATCTGCTGGAGAAAGGCGAGCGACTGTCCCAGCCTCAAATTTGTACCATCGATGTCTACATGGTCATGGTCAAATGTGAGTTCCCATCTCTGGTTCTGCCTTCAGTTCCCTCTAATGAGTCCGTGTGTGTAATACTGAGCAACGCTCTGCGTCTGTTGTCCCCAGGCTGGATGATTGACGAGAATGTTCGGCCAACATTCAAAGAACTGGCGAATGAATTCACTCGAATGGCCAGAGACCCACCTCGCTATCTGGTGATCAAGGTAAGACAAGGATCTTATTGTCAGCTATTGGAACAAACGCATTCTGTTTACAGCGCAGTGCGTACTATGCAAGTTGTGATTGATCTCTGACCATCAGGAGGAGTGCAGCCATCAGGAGCCCGCCCATGATGAACCGGTTCAGCGGAGCGTAGACCTGGACGACCTGGACGACGTGGACGACATGGACGACTTGGACATGGGCATAGTGGTGCAGAATGGGAAGGATGAGGTAGAAGGTATAGGTCCTCCCTCACACTACGTCTCTCCATCCAGGAGCCACAGTCGCCTCACAAGGCTGGAAACCAACAGAGTAAGTACCTCGATGTTTGGTTTTATTTTTGTTTCGGTATTTTCTTTAATCCTGTGGATCTTAATCCCAACTCTGTCTTTAAAAGGTCCTTCCTAGTTCCTCAAATGTGTCTGGATACCTGCCAATGACGCCCGGCATTGACAGCTCAGTGCAGGTGAACAGAAGACCGCCGTCGCCACCATCATAGTGGTGTACTTTCCTCTTTTGTTTTTACACATTACTAACGCAGAGCTGGTTGTGATGGCAGGCCATGTGGCAGTCGCGCTCCCGCCTGAACTCGATGCGGACCATGTCGGAAAGCTCAGAGGGCTGCGGCACAGCGGTGGAGACGGAGATGAGCGAGGAGTTTTCTCTCGGGGGGAGTCTGAAGCTACGCCGACATCGAGAGGACAGCGCGTACATGTCACAAAGGGACAGCATGTCGGGTGGGCCTCTGGAGTCTTCATCACCTGAGACGGAGGAGGAGGACCAGAATGGCTATGTGCTTCCTGGAGACAGTCCAGAAAGAGGTGAGAGAAGTGTTCATGTTTTATTGGCTCTACTGGATAGGCATTGCAATTACACAATGGCCTCTATTCAGTTTCATTTCATTCAGGTAACACTGCAACTTTGGTCAGGGTCATATGTATTTTGAAGATCAGATACATTGAACTGTGTGCTGTGATATATGTACTTCTGGAGCAGGGGTCTGCAATGTTGGCTATGCAAAGGGCTATTTTTCCTTGTTTTACACCAAACAAAACTACTCTGAAGCCGCTAAAGCTGTTTGATATCAAAGATCATAGTTTTAAATGCAGTTGTGGTATGTATAAAAATGCCATAATTTAATTCATTCAATTTTTATAACACAAATTAAAACAGTTCTTGAGATTTCCATTTTACAACCATAGGAGTTTTTTTAAGACACACTATTCATCAGACATTAAACACACCAGCCCTCAGTCCAGTGGGAATGCCGCACGTAATTGCGAAAGGGCCGATTTCCATTTTCTGCAGCAGTTGAAACATTGCTTTTCTCCAGCTTGTCATGTTTCTATAAAATATTTGTGCTTGCTCTACAAGTGTCCTTCCACAAAACACATTTTCTTGTTGCTTACCGATATCTTGCTACATATCACTACAGATATCCATTCATACACAAGAGTAACACGCAGAAAAAGTGATCTACTCATGTTTTCGAAATAATTACAGGTGTTAAAAAAGAAGAAAGATTAATATACAAAATCTAGACAAACATGGGGGCCAGCTTGTGTGTGCTCGCTCCAACAAACAAAATCAGCAATGAGAAAGAGAAACTGTAAAAGGAAAAAAAGGATGTAGCTTTGCTTTTTTTACTGCGTTCACAAAATCCCTGCAAACCTCACCCTTTGTTTTCCTCATCCCCCCCAGAAACCCTGCTGTCCGCTTCTCGAGCCACTCGTGGCAGAATGGGCAAGTCGCGCTCATCTAGCCTGCTGGATGACCAAGATGATGAAGAATACGAGTATATGAACAAGCAGACCTGTGCAGTATCCGTGTCGCCCCAGCACAACAGCGTCTGGCTGAGGCCAAACAAAAAGCGCACGGCCTCCACGTCGTCGCACTTGACGACGTACTCAGAGGACACCGTGCCGTCGGTGGAACTCAGGGGGAGCCACCAGAACTCAGACTCTGAGCAGCAGGGCTCGAATGAAGTTGAATACGAATACATGGACATCCGGGGCAGTGAGAAAGACGGTCCTCCAGCATACTGTCCTCCTGCTCCTCCTCACCTTTCTCTGACACAGACAAGAAACCAGAAACTGAGGGAGGAAGATGAGGAGGACGAGGAGGAAGAAGAAGAGGACGAGTACGTCGAGGACGGTTACCAGTACACAAACCCACAGCCAAAGTTGCGGCAAGCGCTGAAAGATATGAGGGCTCCTAAGATACGGGAGAGGGAGGAGGACCTATCGTACGAGTACGAAGACATGGACGCCCGGGCAACACTGCAGCCTGGAGATGCAGTGGTGTACCAGAATGTCCAGAGGGATGTGGAGAGGGCAGCGGCAGGCAGGGAGGCACGCAGGTACGGGCTGGACACCTTCTTGAAAGTGCGTGCTGGTGTTGGATTGGAGGACCGCGCAAGTGGAGACAGATCTTTTGACAATCCAGACTACTGGCACAGCAGGATGACACTGAAGACCAAAGCGGTGCCCACATGAAGAACACGTCAACTCCTCTGACTTTTTCAATCAACATGAGCTTTAAAAGAACTAACTGAGATGCTTTCATGAAGGAGCTGTGGATGGAGGAAATACAAATGTAAAGAAAAATAATGTAGCCCATGGTGCAAAAAAAGCCCAACTATATGTCCCTTGTTCGTCAGTGTGTGTGTGTGTGTGTGTGTGCGCGCGTGTGTGCGCGCGCAATGGCGGCTGAATGTCTGACTAACAGAAATTCCCTAACCAGTGATACTCTTTTGTTTACATTTTGAAACTAACAGAAATTATCATTTGCAAGAACAAATGTGTTTGTATAGTTTGGACTTAAATACTCTGAGAAGTCTGTAAATGAAACTGCATTTTGTGCTCAATAAAGGTATTTTGTTTGAATATTGATTTTGAATACATCTGCAATCTGGCCATTTATTCATTGATTGATGCTAGGATAATAATAATACTGGGTTACCAAAAAAACATTTTGTAAGTTGTCTATGTTTTTTCAGCTGAATTAGGACCATTTTGCTCCGCTGAATCCAATCCAATCCAATTTTTCTCTATCAGGTCAGGTTTTTATGCTAATTTGATTTCGAAAAATCTGATCTTCTGGCTAAACTGATTACATTTTTGTGGCATTATCAGTTGATTTTCATCAATATTTCAATATTTCTCATCCAAAAAAGGTTTTTAGGAGAAAAAAAATTGTCTTCTAACAGAATGTATTAAATGTTACAACATTCAATTTCTGTTAATTGAATAATAGACATTGATAAAGGTAGGTGCATATAAATTGAAGGTTATATCTTCATTGTGCAAATTCATTATTATGAGCAGCTGTGGCTCATAGGGTTGGCAGCACCTTGCATGGCAGCAGCCACCCATTGGTGTATGAATGTGTGTGTGAATGGGTGATGTCAATGCCAATGTAAAGCGCTCTGGTGAAGGTGCTGGAAAAAGCGCTGTAGTTTCTTCTGGAACAGTGGAGGAATCTTTGTCATTGATGTTAGGAAGTTCTCCAAAGACAGGTACTGGAATTTCATCACAGTGAGCTACAGGACAATTCAAGATCAGGATACTTGAGGCTGCTTCGGTTCTTTCTGGTGATCCCAGTCACATCAGTTGTGCAGAAGTAGCTGTCAGTCCAAACCAAGGGAATTCCAAACTTCAGACAGACTTCATGACTTGCATACTATGTGTGGCGCCCAACCTGTATTCTGGTCACCAAGTTTAATACCAAAATAAGCATGGTAAGCATGCTTTCTAGAAACTTTTGCCTAGATTCCTGTTAGGAACAATGCTGTATTCACTGCAGATGAAGCAGAATATGTCAGGCTTATTTTTGCAAGATCTTCTAGTCGAAGCCATTTCATTCACTTGTAATATTAAAAAAAATATTTTTTTAATATTATATTGCAAAATCTATAGATTTCGTTGATTGCAAGAAATATCAAAGAATTTTGCATCATATGACGTGAAAATATCCGTACATGTAAACAAAAACGTTGAACAACAAATGTGTAGCGTAGTTCAGAAAGTTGACCTGACTGACTTAATGATGTATGTTAGCCAGCTCAAAGGACCACAAAGTTGAATTAGACATGATTTAGCTATTATAGATTTTAAATGGTTTGTTGCAAACATATGCACTGTGTCGAGATCCATTTGAACCTATGCCACGACAGTTTGTTAGCTTCACCACAAGTGAAAATAACACTTGATCTGTTCTATACGTATGCCAATGTGATACGTGTGTGTGTGTGTGTGTGTGTGTGTGTGTGTGTGTGTGTGTGTGTGTGTGTGTGTGTGTGTGTGTGTGTGGTCAAAGTTACAAAACCAGGAAAACTTGGTTTTCCAAGCGCTTGTAGCTCATACGTCAAGTTAGGCCCAACAGCGCCATCTAGTGAACTATAGTGCCAACGCCAAGTGGTGATAGATAGATAGATAGATAGATAGATAGATAGATAGATAGATAGATAGATAGAGCAACGGAAGACAACCGTAACCCTAAACTCCAAATCATGACGTGCTAAAAGAGTTTCCCCCTCGGTTGCATTTTGGCGGGTTGTGCTGTCGCCGTGATGTTGCGTCATGACAAAGTGGGAGGGTCTTCGGTCACACACCAGTCTGGTGCTCACGGAGGCAGCCCCAACCAGCCGCCCGCCGCTCGCCGCCAACAGCCAGCAGGGGCAACCGAAACTGAGAGAACGGTTGTCTGTTGCTGACTGGAACTCCACCGTCAAGATGTCGGACGACGAGCACGAGCAGACGATAGCTGAGGACCTGGTGGTCACCAAGTACAAGATGAGCGGTGACATCGCCAACCGTGAGTGAACTTTCAGGGCGAGTAGCCTCTCGGTATCGACATGACTGAGACGATGCTTCGCTCTCGGCCTGTCAAGCGGCCAGCTAACATCACTTTCCCCCTCTCAGCAGCAGCAGCAGCACCACCACCAGCAGCAGCCATGTGGTTTACATGCGAGACACATACACTATAGTTTCTAGCTAGCTAGCCATCTAGCAGGTGCTGCTGCTTCCCTTGCTAGCTCCTCTGTCTGTCATTACCGCTAGACGGTGACGTAACTCAACAGCTAACCTAGCGTGCATGTTGCTCAGTCAGTTAAAAAAAAAAAAAAAAAAAAAAAAAATGTTTTCCAGTCTTTTTGTGTTTGAGGTTCCGTGTAGTGCTGAAATTGGCTTTAGTATTATACATGCATAACAGTGCTGCTGTAAAAAAAAAACAAAACAGTTATATACATATATTGTTTAATTAAATAGAAACGACAAGCAAACAACTTAGTGTTGAATTCGTAACTTCATCTGGATTCGGAGTGTCTCAAATAAACATTAGCTTCTTTGTTGTCCTTGTTCAAAATCTTTAAGTTCGTCGCGTGAAGGCGGAGTTAAGATTTTTCACACACCACTCATCACAGCAACAGTACCGCCCGCCCCCCTACTAAACCTACATTTTTCCTCTGATCCAGAGGCTCTTCGTCTGGTGGTGGAATCCGCCAAACCTGGTGTTTCGGTGCTGGGCCTCTGTGAAAAGGGAGATGCCTTTATAATGGCAGAAACTGGAAAAGTCTTCAAAAAGGAAAAGGACATGAAGAAAGGTTGGTGAAATATAGCGCCTGAATTTTTTTTTATTTATTTATTTTATTTTATTATTTTTTTTAGGTGAGCTGTTTTGGGTCTCTAGAAAAATGGTGGAAGAACATAGTAGCGAGGTTGTTTACAACTGAGACAAACTAAGATGTACTTCAGTAACAACCGGGACAATTGAATAACACGCATTGGTCCCAATGTGACCTGAGTCTTAGCATCTCCGACCAGTTATAGTCTTCTTGCTAAACTTGTGAATGCTGTCCAAATGAAGACTTGGTGGTTTTCTTGTCCCCCTTCTAGGCATTGCATTTCCCACCAGCGTCTCAGTCAATAACTGTGTTTGCCACTTCTCTCCTCTGAAGAGTGACCCCGACTACAAACTTAAAGATGGGGATCTGGTCAAAATGTAGGCAACACGCTCTGCAATGTCAACCCCCCCCCCCCCCCATCTCGTGTGTGTTGAGTCTCTCCCTGTGTCTGTGTCGTTGTCCCGTCTTTCCGTGTGATGAACCTGACTTGTGTGTGAGGGTCTCCCCGTTGCTCTTGAGTGTCTGCTGCATTCGTGAAGTCTTGTTTGTGTCCGTGCTGTGTGGCAAGCAGCAAATAAGGTCAACGTTCAGGCGGGATATTGTGTGTTTTGTTTTGTTTTTTAAAATGATAAATGTGGGCTCACACCATGCGGGGCGCTTCGGCAGAATAACTGTGCGTACCACTCATCATCATCATCAAGACCCCTCAGTTTCTGTTGCTGTCACATTTGGTCACATTTTATGTCAACAGAAACCAAGTCAGTTCATTTTCGAGCAAACTCAGACTACGGCCGGGTGTTCCGCACTGGGCTGAACCGTGATTGGCATCACGTTGTCGACTTTTGTCAGTGCATTGGTTGCAGCGGCACCATCGACAGTGCAGCTAAAACACCAATCTCACTTAAATGACTTTGATATTTTTATTTATTTTTTTTTTTTATTATTAATTTTATAAACGGTAATTCATGTTATTGATTCCACATGGCAACAATATTGAAGTGATGGTCGCATGTTATGTCATGTTGACGTTTTGTGCGTAACCATGCGCGCAAATGATCCGTACCGAGCCGACACCAACCTCCTCCGACCATGCCGGCGCTTTAGGCGTCGAGCACTCTCGCCACTGATGTGAGTCTTGCCCTCAGTTGTTGCGTCGCCATGTTTGTCTCTGTCCTGAGAACCATCCTGTGTGACACACGTAAGGCTGCAGTCCTTCCAATGTTTTCTTTGAGCTTGTGGTTGTTACAAATTATACAAGGTTTGGATTTTTCCCTCTTTGAAAATGCCAGTGTGGGAATGTTGTGGCGGTGCCTCTCTGTTCAGTGTGTTGCATTCTGCAGTACGGAAGGAAGGGAGTGGAGGGGAGGGGTGGGGTGGGTGACACGTCGTCCTCGCTGAGTTGACGACAGGTTACTCTGTCATCTGACAGCTGGATGACATTTTAACTTGTATGTTAATTAGTCACACAATCATTACTGCTGCTGCTGTCCAATCTGCCCTTTCCCTCTGAACTCGTGTAGCGACCTCGGGGTTCACGTGGACGGCTTCATTGCCAATGTCGCTCACAGCTTCATTGTGGGAGCCAGTAAGGTGAGGTCATCCTTTCAAATACAGCGCGCCTCTGTGCCTTTGGCGCCCCCGATGCCGCTGTCCTTCACCCACTGCGTCTCTATCTGCGCAGGAGAAGCCCATCACGGGACGGAAAGCCGACGTCATCCAGGCGGCTCATCTGTGCGCTGAAGCAGCACTTCGTCTGGTCAAACCCGGTAACCAGGTGAGCTTGTAAGCCACACACGGACAGAATTCCTGTTCTCATCATAAGTTTCTTCTGTGCAGAGAGACTACACCGTGGCAAAATATATATATATATATATATATTATATATATATTATCGCATTGTTTTCTTTTGGCTGCTGCAGAGCGATCGTAAATCAAAACAGAGAGGCTTTGTCCTCGTGCTGCTCTAATAAAATGAATACGCATTTTAGCAGAGAGATGCGTCGGACGCAGGTTTATCGCTGATAGTGGTCCCCCCCTTAGAAACAACATGTTCATGTATGCATAATGAGTCATGGTAACACAGGGCGGCCCATGTTTCGTGCTATTTGCATGCGTTTTCTCAAGTTGTGACACATCTGCTCGGTGTAGTGGCAGTCACTGCGTATCACTATTTATCAAGGTGGTGGAGCAGCTGCTCTGCTGAGCGGAAGGAGGAGGCAGAGATTGACGTCATACACTGACATGCTTTGAGTCCTGCTTTGTGAACTAGAGGACTGAAAGGGCTCTTTAGAGAGAGCAAGAGATAAAATTACTATTAATCACTACAATGTGAAATTAATGAAAATTGAAAGCCAAGCCACTGTTTTCCCGTAAATAACAACTTTTGTGATTCAGAATTATAAGGTCTATTATAAGGTATATTAGGCACATTAAGGTATATAAGGATTATAAGGTATTATATATATATATATATTATATACAGTTTAAAACAAATCCGTCTTTCCTCCATGTCAGAATACTCAAGTCACAGAAGCCTGGAGCAAGATTGCCCAGTCGTTCAAATGCTCACCAATTGAAGGTGAGTGTCTCCCATCAAGGCCTGTCATGAGGCGTTTCTGACACGCACGGGCCGCTCACGTCTGCAGGTCTTCCTGAGTGCGTGTCTTCAGATTTGAAAAAGCGGTTGAGCAAAAAGTCCAATCAATGTTTCAGTTTGAGGTGGTTGCTCCCACCAATGTGAACAAGCCTGCCTCTTTGTTTCAAAGGTATGCTGTCTCATCAACTGAAGCAACATGTCATCGATGGAGAGAAGACCATTATTCAGAACCCAACGGACCAGCAAAGGTATATGTTGAAAGAGCTGGGCTGGGCAGAGACGGGTTCATCTCCTACGATTCTTGATCCATTCTTGCATTTCAAATATCGATCCTTATTAATCTTTCATCCATCTCTGCGCTCCCTCACATGCTTCCATACAGAGTTGCAGCGTGCTATGTTGTTAAGCAACTATCGCTCTTGGCAATAATGAAGGAGCAAGTTCTCCTCGCCTCTATTTTGGCTTTCTTTTATTTATATAACAGAAGATTTATTGTTTGGCATATCTTGAACTTTCTTGAACTTATTCTTGATGTCGCTGAGAATTGAGATGTCTGTATCCTGAAAAATCACACAAAACACTAATTTAAAAAGTTCTTTGTGTGCAATTTTGTTTTGTAACCTTCTAGGAGAAAAGGGCCATAAGCCTAATGTTTTATTTTTGAGCTTGTGGTTGTTACAAATAATTCTATTTATGTAACAACATTATTTATTGTACAGCCTGAGCGTGAATAAATGTTTCCTTTTGCATTCAGTTTAGCTGTAGTAGTTTTGTTTACATCATTGGGATCAGTTCATATAGTTTTCAAATTTCATATCATAGAAGCTGTGTTATGTTTTATTGCCATACTTTTCCTAATTATTTACACACTGTGCACTTAATGAGTTTTTGAATCGAGAATCATTTGAGTTGAGAATCGTTTGAATCAATTTTGAACCTAATCCTGACCTTAAGAATCGGAATCGAGTCGTATCATGAGACACCCAAAGATTCACATCCTAAGAAAAGAGGTGCCTAGACTTCCTCTGTCCCCAGGAGGATTTCTGTTTGAATGCAGTGCTGTGTTTTAGTCACTGCGACAAACTAGAGTGTGACTGTTTGAATCGGTGATGTGGTTCTAGAAGTTTGAATCTTACCTCTGTTTTTTCTGTTTCTTTTTGACACATTGTCAGGAAGGACCACGAGAAGGCAGAGTTTGAGGTTCATGAAGTCTATGCTGTGGATGTATTAGTCAGCACCGGAGAAGGAAAGGTCAGTGTCCTCATGTCTCTTTAAGTTCATTACACAAACCTGTTGCTAGTTGGCACACGCCACAGTTCAACGCTGTCCAGTACCTTTGTGTGTGTTTTTACTGACGTACTGTAAATGTCAATTAACGAAATATTACTTCATTATAATATATCAGTTTATAAAGTAAAGAGTTTAGAGTATTGAATTCTAAAATGGGCTATTTCTAAAAAAATTTGTTCCAAAAATATTGAATGGTAGAACACTTGGACTTAAAGAATAAGAAGACTTGTACTCAAGTTATTTTTGGTCTGGCTCTCCGGTACTTGACCGATCCCATTGTTAACCCTGCATCTTCTTTCCCACCAGGCCAAAGACGGAGGCCTGAGGACCACCATTTACAAGAGGGACCCCAGTAAACAGTACGGCTTGAAGATGAAAACCTCCCGCATCTTCCTCAGTGAAGTGGAACGACGCTTCGATGCCATGCCCTTTACTCTTAGGTGTGATGAATTCTCCACTCTGGAAATTAGAGCACGTCCAGCGGTTTACTGCTGTTTCGGAAAAAAAAAAAGTAAAGTCAACATTTTGAAGCTCATGTTATGTCCTTCAGCTTGCAAGTGCTCTAAATGTAGCTCTTAATATTTATTTGTATTTATCAGATTTGTATTTCTACTTTTTGATTCATATTATTTTGGAGTTTATTTTGATTTTTTTTTTTTGCCTTTATAACCCACAATTCCTTCACTATTACGTCTTCTTTTTGATCAGGGCGTTTGAGGACGAGGCTAAAGCGCGGCTGGGTGTGGTGGAGTGCGCCAAGCACGAACTGCTGCAGCCCTTCAGCGTGCTACATGACAGGGAAGGTGAGTGCCGACGTCCCCGGCCACAGGTTTTTACTCCCGCTCTGTCATCAGTCACTTCATTTACCCACCCTGGGCGTCGTGTCTTTGCCTTCAGGAGAGTTTGTCGCCCAGTTCAAGTTCACAGTGCTGCTGATGGCCAACGGCTCTCACAGAATCACAAGCGGGCCCTTCGATCCAGAGCTCTACAAGTCGGACCACGAAGTGCAGGATCCACAGCTAAAGGTAGATTCCGCAAATTCTCTGAACTCGCATGAACTTAATTTTGCCACGCAAAAACTGGCTTTACAGAATATTGTTTTAATCTGCAACCTCTTCGTAGACTTTACTACAAAGCTCCGCAAGCCGTAAAACACAGAAGAAAAAGAAAAAGAAGGTAAGTTTTGTGTGTACTCCTCCACAATTTATTGTTGCCTGGCTATATTTGCATTGATTTGTTTTTTTTTCCACATGAGCAAGAATAAGGTTATTCTATTCTTAAAAAAAGAAAAGAAAATCCTGACCTTTTTCTCATTTAAAGGCTTCAAAGACAGCAGAAAATGCCACTGGACAGCCCATCGAGGACACGGAAGCTGTCGAGTAACAAGCACTGCCTTTCCACACATGCAAGACCCCAAAGAGAAGAAAGAGTCAACATGAGAAACTGCCCCAAGTCCTCTGCCAGTTTTAAACTGCAGTATTGATTGAGAAATTCATCTAATTAATTCTTGAAAACTTTGGGATGACATAAGTACCTACAAGCCCAAAAAGGAATTCTAACCCTTTACTGCATTATAGAACTACGTACCTTGGAGTTTTATTCTTTGTTTGAAACCTGGTTTTCATGGGAAATGGAAAAGATTTTCAAATACTTCCACATATTTATGCACAGTTGCTGCCAGAAGTTCTGTGTATATTTTTAGTTGTTTTAAAATCTTAACAAAACTTGTAGTCATCACCTGCTGAGGGTTCCCTGTAATCTAAAACTGAAGCTTACTGTGGGCGTTATTATCAAGTGGTTAGTATTCTTAACATTCTACTGCACGTGAATGAATGACTGAATCTGGAACATAGGCTGAATCCAAATCTGCAATTGCTATTGCCTATAAAGAATTGTGGGCTTTATTCATCCATATTCCAAGAGCTGTCTAAAAACTGGGTCCATTCGAAATCTGTCAGTGTTTCAACGGCTATGTAGGATTCAACAATAGTAATTACAGCATGGATGGGCCACAATCATTTAAACTGCACAATTTGTAGGAAGGTGCGTACTGTTGAGGTAATTGTTGCTACGTTACATTCCAAAAACCTCAGCGTCTCCCTTTTTGTTTTTTTTATTGAACAGTGTGAGAACAGAAGACCTTTAAGGTTTCATTTGGTTTCAGTTGTATTCGGTCCCCCTTATGAAAGAAACGTGTGGCCATCATGGATTATACATAACGCTTGTCTCTAATTCAGTAAAGGGTTATTTATAAATCTGGTAAAAACTTTCATTTTTAAAAAGGAACAAAAATATTCTTAATAATGATAGCCCTGGACAACAACAGAGCAGCAGGAAGTGATAGTGATTTCTGACAAAGTTGTTACTTCCTGTCTGCATTAATTGGACTACAGTCTTGTTTTATTTTCTTTTTTTAAAAAGATGCCCCTCCCCTCATGCAGTAACCTAAGCATGATTATTTTAACAATACACACAAAGCAATTTTACAGCTTGAGCGTAGGGAACAAAACTGCCACATTCACTGCCATTCTTTAAGATTTTTCGGAATAGATAGAAATCTTTAGATTCCAGTTTTGAAAACTTTTCTATTAGTGACATCCATTACTGGCTCCTCTTCAACTCTGGCTTTTTTTGTGAAGCATTCAAATTGTGTTTTTGAAGGTTTTTAGGACGTCCAGTTTACTAACAGGCCTGCACAAGACCTTCACCTTGAGGTCTGGCACAGTGTTCAAGTGCAAAATACTGCTCTGTAGCTGGGCAATGGAACTTTGCTTTCAAATAAATAAAGTTTTTCATACAATTTTGTTTGTTTGTGTCAATGATTCTGCAATGCAACATGTATACAATTAAATAAAAACTGAACTGATCAAAAATGCCAAATGTTTTACAAGTATAACAAGATATAGCATTAGGATCATTGTTCTTTTTTTTTTGTTTGTTTTTTTATGTTTGTCCTGATTTTTAGCAGCCTGGTCAACGTTGTTAACAAAAAATTATGGAAAACAATCTGGACCAGGGTTTATTAGTGCCTGCATACAATATGGGGTATATATATACAGTTTGCCTTTTTTTTTTCTTTTTTCTTTTTTCTTTTTAACAAATACGTTTTAATCTGTAGCTCTAGTATTAGATGGATAGGTTCATTTTGAAATAAAATTAATGTTGTAGTGATTTCTTTAAATTAAATTAATTTAACTTAATTTCATTAAATTAAATTCAATTAATTTCATTTCATTTAACTTAATTTCATTTAAAAAGTAAAGCTTGGTGGTCATGGCTTACATCTCATGATAAGAGAATACAGGGACAACCTGCAAACTCCACATAGAATCAAGTATGATGAGTACTGCGACAGAGCACCAATCAGCAAAAATCCAGCGAGTAAGAACCGACTGACTACATTTCCCAGTTCATCGGGAATCAGATGGCGCTGGATTTTGACGTCACTTGGTTATAAGTACCGCCCTTCCCATCGTCACGTCCTCTTTCCATTGCTCTTCTCGCTTGGAGGTAAGATTTGTGTTATTCCGTCGACAAAATCCAAATAAATCCCCGCGTTTTGTTAACCATCCACCGCAACTTATACATTATTTTGTATTCTTTTCACAGAAACTTCTCCCCACGATGAGAGCTAAGGTAAATTTGTCGTCCAATTTGTTTTTAAACAGTTAAAACCTCTTCCTGTTCCAGTTTTGCTAGCTAGCATGCTACCTCTGTTTGAGAACATGCTTGTTTGTGCTTGGTACCACTCTTGATTATAAGAGTAATTTGTCACGTTGTCTTCTAATAGTACTATGAATACATTTTTCAATTTACTGTAGTAACCATGTGATTTGTCGAGAGGTCTGTTGGGAAGGCTAGAAATGCCCAGCCGCACCGAAAATCACGTTTACTTTGCTGCAGAGACAATTGTCTTGTCAGGTTCTCCTGCATGATTCCGCCACAATTCCGCTGTTCACTAATCAATATCAATCTTTACTTTACAGTGGAGGAAGAAGCGTATGCGCAGGTAAATATGATCTTGAAAAGCTGACATTTGTAGCCATTATTACACTTAACATGTAAACCTCAGCAGTCTTGCGTTCTTGCCAAGTGATAATATTTTTGTACTTGGTTTTCATTTTTTTTTCTCAATATGAAAATGGCATTTTAATTAATTTAGTAGCTTTTAAGTAATATGATTTTTCACTAGATGGCTTGGAAGAGATGTAACATGCGTTACAGCTTTTTTTTTTTTTACCTGGTGTATATTTAAGTTTGCTAATTAATTAATATGCTAATAGTAACTATTGTCTTGTTGTATAGGATGACTATCTTCAATGCCAGTTAATGTCTCTCTGCTCATTTAAAAAAAAAAAATTTTTTTTTAAATGTCAGCAATTAATTCAGATGGTCCCTTGGAAATGTTAACTTGTACATGGGGGAGAGGGGTTGATCTGTTGTGCTTTTGGATAGGTGTAGAGGAATAAGATTTTCTAATGCTTCTCTTCTTTTGTCCAACAGGCTGAAGCGTAAAAGGCGAAAGATGAGGCAGAGGTCAAAGTAAGCCCTCATCGAGACCAGCTGTTGTCCTGTCACAGCCTCCTGAGACGACTGGCTCCTGTGGCTAAGGTGGATCGGTGAGGCGCCATCCTTTCGAAAGGCCTCGTATTGGAGTTCAGATGGCAGCAACTCTCGTGGAACCATTTGATTTCATGAGGAAGACGTCAGACACTGGACCAGCTCACAAAACACCAGAGCGACAGCCACGGTGTTCATGGACCATTAATACATGCATCTCAAACAACTGTCGCGTGTTTAACAATAAATGAACACTGATTAAATTCAGTCAAGGTTTCAGCTTCTTGATTACCAAATGAATCCCTGTAACAGCAGTGAGTGGGGGAAATAACTGGCACAACTTGTGTATCTCGTTAATTAGGTCTCTTATCTGACTAAAATTGACACTCAAATTTTGTCAAGTTTGAACTAGCCATGGTCCTGAATTAACTAAGAACGGTATGCCACAGAGGGTCATGTGTTACTGAGGCACACTGAATGTTTTTATAGCAAAGTGGAAGTGCATGAATATTAAAGGTGTTGGATAGGACCCATTGAAATCCTACACTAGAGTGATGGCAGATGAGTGTGTAGAGTCAGGGGTGATCGAATCATGAAACTGGAGCCATCTGTAGAAATCCTTGGATGCTGCTGGACTTTGTCAGATTTTTGTCACTTATGTAATTACCAATAGAAACTGCAGCGTGGCTGGGCAAGAATTATTTAAACCACACTATTGTCTGCAATTTATAGTGTGGTGTCTTTCCAAACTTCACAGCACTACCATCGGGAAAACACAAAAGTTTTTGTTAGACCCGGTTCTTTAGTTGGAAGTCCAGGAGCAAACCGGAGATGTCCTCAGTTTACAGAGGTATTTATTTTTTTGGACACACGAAAAAAAAAAAAAAGCAGCACATAGCTCAAGAGTGACAGTTCTCACGCAGGATCTTTATTAGATTCAGCCCTGATGTTCGTGTGTAATTCAGTTATATTCTTGGGCTGAGACTGCCCCCTACAGAGGTTGGACTTTGTGCAATTGTGTCTCATTTGGCCAGTTATTTCTGAGGAGAACAGGCCAATCACTGTTCCCACAGATTTACTGAAGTGTAATATGAAAACGTGTGTGAGTGTTGTCCTTGAGCCGTGTTTCTATTGTAACAGCTCAGGTTAACAAACAAATAACTTGTGGTTACAACTGGTTCCTGTTTATTAAGTTAAAGGTCACAGAGCTCTGATTTAATTAGGACGACCTGTAATCTAAAGGAAACAAATGGCCAATTATAACATTTTCTGTGCTCGTACATTTCCCAGCAATAAATCCAACATCGATGGACACCGTATTTACTTCATTTCATTTTTAAATGTTGGCACTTTTGAAGAACCAAACCCAAACCCTTTTTTGTTGTTGTTATTGTTGTTTTCGCGTCTGGTTCCCGCGGCTGCCTTTATGGATTCTGCGTATATTTAGTTCGGAGTCATCCTGTGTGGAGAAGACCCAAAGATATACCGCTAATTGCAGCACCGATACAGTAACATCTTTGGTGTTTTAACAATTGCAATACTGAGTTCTAATTTATCGCCAGGAGGCGCTGCATCTTGCATTCTTATCCTGCTGCTGCCGTGTGCGCAGTAGAAGAAGAATTTCTGGTTGTAAACACACGAATATGGCTGACGAGAGGGGTGGAGGAGACGGCCACATAGACGACAACATGGGAAATGAGTTACAGCTTCTCCCAGGTAACACTTGAACCCGCACACTGCTTCACCAGACGTGCATAGCAACTGCTAGCTAACAGCTCAAAGACACTGGCTACGTCAGAGATTGCAGACTCACTAGGACTTCGTTTCATTTTCATTTTGACCATGAAAACAACTCAACCCGCGGATGAATATTTTTGCTCGTGACGAGCAAGCAAAACCCGTGTGAGCTGTTCTTTTGTTAATGTTGCATTTATTATCGTACGGCAGAAAACGAGGAAGAGGAGGATGAAAACGACATGGATTCCGAAGACCGAGACAGCGAGGAGGCGGAGAAGCCCACTGTCATTACCTTTGACCCCAGTCTTCCGACGTCACATGCCGTGAGTGTCGCCAACACCACACCCTCACTGGACTGGAGTGATGGCTATTCCGCCTCTTTTCGGAGAACCGGTTCCTTTGGTGCGGCTCACTAAAAAGAACCGGCTGTTTTGGCTCCCAAGCAGCCCCTTAGATTTTTGTTGTTGTTGTTGTTGCTTATATTGTTTATTGCCAAATGATGTGCTAAAATGAATGTTAAAATGAATGACTAATGTTCATGATATCAGGAATACAAAATGTGTGTTATTTATACACTGAACACGGAACACAGTGCCGTCAAAAATAAATATGAAATACCAAAACAAACACCCACCTTAATGCAACTATGTACAAGTGAAAGAACACATCAGCAAAACATCACAACAAGATAAAAACTACAACAACAAAAAAATTGCAAACAGCAAAGAGCATCATTGAACTAAACGTTTTCAGTTTAGCCAAGATTGCTAAACACCTCAGCTTTGAGGGATTGATCCAGTTTCTCCTTGCAGCAATTAAAAAAATACTATGACAAACATACATATGTGTGCGTTACATTTTAAGGCATTTATTATTTGTTTTATCCTGTTTCTGATATATACATATATATATATATATATATATATATATATATATATATATATGTATATATGTATATATACATATATGTATATATATATATATATATGTTATATATTATATATATATTTTTTTTTACATTTCTCTATCACATAAAATCTCAGCTGAAACAGCCGCCAACTCCATGACTGGATGTGGCTCGACGATCGACCCGTTTTCCTGTTTACTACTGATGTTCGGCATAATGTCTATTATGTGCTCTGTTTCTCCATCTCTCTCTTTCTCTCTTGAAGTGCTCAGCGCAGATAGACGGTGCCACACATCTTAACCAATCACGTGTGGCTTTTGCGTAAAAAAAAATAATCAATCGGCTCCCGCTGTGCTTTTCCAGTACCTTGGCTCGGACATGGAGGAGTTCCACGGTCGCACGGTCCACGATGACGACAGCTGCCAGACCATCCCCGTGTTGCCACACACGGCTGTGATGCTGGTCCCGGGCCAGACTCTGCCCCTGCAGCTGTTCAGGCCGCAGGAGGTCAGCATGATGCGCAGCGTCATCCAGCGAGACCGAACCTTCGCTGTGCTTCCCTGGTACGAGGTTACCGCTTTCACACCGGACTAACGTGACCAATGAGAGGCCTTGAGTCTCTGACAAGAGGTTCAGAAGTCTACCTTTTGTACTTGAGTAAAAGAACAGATACCTGTGTAGAAAAAAAACTACTCTGGTAAAAGTAAAAGTAACAAATCAAATCCTTTACTCAAGTAAAAGTAAGAAAGTAGAAATTCTAAAATGTACTTAGTAAAAAAATCAAAATGATTGTTTTGCAATTAATGAAACGATACAGTCATTGTAACATACATGTTTACACTTTTAATAAAAATAATCAATGTTATTTTCTACATTTTTCCCTGTATTTAAAACTAAACAGTGACCGCAAAGTTCAGGTAGTCTAAAATATTCTCCAACTAAAATATGATCCTCTTCTATATCGTACTACAAAACAGCGTAGTCCAAATAGTTCTGCGTCAAGAAACAACAACTGTAATAATAAGTGAATTACTTTTAACAGAATATGTATCTTATAAACATGGTTAAACACAAATGTTCTTCAGGCGGGTACTTGGCTTGAAGTTGAGGTTTTCAATAAAACTTATTACTGTAACATGTTTGCTTTGCTTTTAAAACAGAAAAACAGACCCAGTGCAGTTTTCTTTTGGAAACAGTGAAAACGAGGGTTTTTGGTCATAAGCTCAATGTGTTGCAAAGCTTGTAGCCATTTCATTTGAAGGGCTTCTCTCGCTCAGAATTTCTAAATGCTGTTTGGTTGTTTGTTTGAACTTTTTTAAGAATTTCGCCTTTTTCCTCCTTGTTGTTTTCTTTGCTCACTGTAGTGATTCGGGTGACCCAGACGCAAACTTTGGGACCACAGCTGAAATCTATGCTTACAGAGAGGAGCAGGAATACGGCATCGAAACCGTCAAAGTGAAAGCTGTGGGCCGGCAGAGATTCAAGGTCCACGAGATCAGAGCTCAGGCAGATGGGTGAGTCCAATTTTTTCAAATAGTTGTAACACTAAGGTCATAAGTACAAATTTGAATCACAATGTTGTTCTGTGAATAAAGACATTTGCATGACCTACTGTATCAGTCATGCAGTTGTCACAATTACCACTGTGGCCTGAAAATACTGGTCCATTTCTTTTTTCATTGATTATTAATATTTTAATTTGAAATCTCACCTTTTTTTTTTTTTACTGTGGTTATTATTTATTTATTTTTAGCTATTTTTGTTTGATGACATAAGTACTGCACCATTTTTGACTGCCAGAGGACAGAGTAACTTTACTTCTAATGTCAGGAGCCAACCGCACTGTCCCATTTCCCCAATTTAAGAGGACTAAATTAAATATGAAGTGCTTTGGAGTTGTATTGTTATGATTTTTCATTTACCTTCACCTTGTGAATTTGTCATTAAATAATCTTTACAGTCTAATCTGCCCACCCTGGTAACTGCCACTAGGAATAAATTGACCGACAGAGGCTCCCATCGTCATGGCCTCATTTGTTGATGTAGGTCAGATAAAATGTGAAACATGAAAAAAGGCTATTTTGCTGGACAAATCTTGTTATTGGTATCAAGTGGGGGATCTTCACAGTGAAATTGCTGGCTGTTGCCTTTGTGTCTCCTCTTGTTTGTGGTGACGGTGATAAGTTGGGGTCTGCACAGAGAACGGCTGCCTTTTAAACAGCTTCAATCAGCGCGATTCATCATTCATGAACCTTTAATTTCCACCTTTTCTAGATGCTTCTTGTACAATTCTAATAAAGCGATGTCATTGGCTGTTGGCTACTTGCACTGTTGTAGTGATACCAGGAAGTAGACACCAAGTCAGTGCCCCTTTACATCGCAGACACAATTGGATCTGAAGCGCGATATGTGCTGAATATTACTTTGGTGTTTACTGTCCATTACGTGTGAACATTATCATTTTTTCCCAGTTTATTTCTGTCTGTCTGAGCTCCAGGAAGTTCACCGTGTTCATGTCAGGAAGCAGTCGCAATGATATGTTTCACTGGTGACAGAAATGCATAGGTAGCCTCTTCTTTTCTGATTACATCACACTAACCAGCATCCTCCCTAACATATGGAGACGTTCAACCGGCACACAATCCATTTCACTTGCTGCTTATCTACCTCATTTCAGTCGTTGTCTTCCTCATTTCCCGCCCTTCGTCACCGTTTACTTGCACGACTTATGTCATTGTCCTGCTCTCTGGGATTTTTTTTTTTTTGTCTGCTCAGGATCAAACAGGCCAAGGTGCAGATCCTCCCAGAAAGAATCCTTCCAGATCCCCTGTCAGCCGTGCAGCTGACGCCCCTCTCCAGACTGCACGTACAGCCCCCTGCCAAGAGCCAGACTCAGAGCAGTAACCAGGACCTCTGTCGGTGGAAAAACAGCCAGGTTGGACACACAAAACTCACTCTCTTATCTCATATATCGGCAGAATGGTTTAACAAAAACCAAAACAAATTATCTACCTCTTTAAAGGGCCAGTGTGTAAAATTAACCTAATTTATGACTTTTATACTGGTAATAAGCTTGCAATACTGCCCATAAATACGGTACAATAAAAGTAATTTGTTTTTTCTACCCTTAGACCAGTTTTCATTATATATCTAAGAATATTCATAGATCAACTGTCTTTTTTTAACAGAACTTTATTGAAAATATGAAGATACAGACTCACAAAGAGGATAATGAATACAGATCAAATTCAATACGATATAAAAATAAATGAAAACAGGGAATTTTTAAGGGAAACAAAAATCAAAGTACAGTAAAAATTAAGTGGTGCATATGAATTGCAAAGTAATAAGGCACTTAAATAAATGCACATAATGGAGCGTAGTGATGGGTATTTATAAATTAGAATAACAAGGAGCGAGCAATGATTATTTTCAGACTTATCATTTTTCTAGCATTTCTGTTAATTTCTACCTTTTTAAGATATGAGAAAAACACTAAAATAAAGGGCTTACAATTAGAGCAAGAGTCTTGCTCCCAGTAAGCTGCCATTTTGTGCCACCATTTTCTAAGGAAGCCTGGTGTGGACAATCCATGTCTAAGTGAACACTCGCATGCTCCAATGAACCAACGAAGAAGAAGATGGTGGATTAGGTATCCAGATTTGTGCTCACAGGCCACTGTAGTTCACTGGCAAACTCGGGAGAGGGAGGGTACGGAGTCCCCAAGAGGATTTAAGTGAAAGAGTGCTGCAATCCTAAATGTTACCACTTGATGTCGCTGTTTGTTCTTAAAAATGTCCAATTGTTACACACTGGACCTTTGAAGGAGTGATCCTATGCTGGTGTCATTGTTTATTCTCTCAGAGGAAGTTCCACTGTGCCAGCTTGACACCGTGGCCACCCTGGGTCTACGCACTCTACGACTCTGTGAGTGTCATCGCCGCCTCCGGCTGGAAGGTCTCTGCATAGATGAGGGAGCGCATGTAACCTGGGCTGTGTTTGACTTTCCAGGAGTCGCTCATGGACAGGGTGAAGAAACAACTCCACGAATGGGACGAGAACCTGAAGGACGACTCCCTGCCGACGAACGCCGTAGGTCAGCTTCTTCTCCGTGTATCGCAGGCGGCCGCGTCTCCCTGTTTGTGCTCTGTGGGCTCTCAGCCCCTTCCTCCCTTCCTTCCTTCCTTCCTCCCTTCCTTCCTTCTTCCCTTCCTTCCTCTCATCTTGTCATCCCTCCGTCTGCTCTGCGTCAGACTTCTCCTACCGGGTGGCTGCTTGTCTGCCCATTGATGACGCTCTGCGACTGCAGCTGCTGAAGATCGGCAGTGCCATCCAGAGACTCCGCTGTGAGCTGGACATCATGGACCGGGTGAGGAAAAGCCCCCAAAAGCCCCCTGTGTGTCTGTCCTCTGTCCCTCCCGTCACTCAACACCATCCCTGCAGTGGAGTTCATCAACGGTCTGTTCAATGAACTCTGTCAAAGCCAGGACAGAAATAATAGTATCTATTATTCCAAACATTGCTCACAACACGAATAGACCATGCAGCTGGATAGGACTATTAATATAATATTAAAAAATATATATTTATACCATTTTTATAATTTTGGGTTTTCTTCTTGTTGTCATGCATCTTGAGAGGCCTCAGTAATAATTCAAGGAAAAACACAAAGACCTAATGAGTATTGCAGCATTTAGGTTGAAAGAAATCTTATAGTGTTTTTTCATGGAGGTACAATATGATGGCATTTAACTTCTGTCAAAGCCCCATTATTGTGTTGAAGGTCCCAACCTAAAACGTAATGAAAGACAATTTCCAAAGCTGAAATTTCCTCATTTCATCCATTTCATATCACGAATGACAATTTGATTGTTCCTTATTTTGCTAGATGGCCCAGTGTGATAGATTCATTAACATCTAATGGTGAAAAAGCGCGCCGCAAACAATGTTAATCATCTATTTTCTCATGCGCCACATGATCTCGCACTTTTTTTTTTTTTTTACGATCAGCTGTGATGTGGGTGTAAAATCACTGAATTCCAAGCAGATGCACCTACTGGTGGGTTACTGTACGTACACTGTGTCATAATTTGACCACATCTTTACGAGTGGACTCAGTCTTTCAGTGGATACAAATCGTTATTATTTGTGAACAAAACACAGTAGTTTGACTTTTTTCAACTTTATTTACTACCTGTATGTAATAATAAACATAGAATGTGCATTTTTGGTTCCATTTTTCTGTGCTCCCTCTCAGTGTTACCCATTGGACCTTTTTGTTGACCCGATTCCATGTTTGAGCTTTTCTTGTCTTGTTCCGAGTGACAGAATTTTGCCAGCTAGCCTGACTATTCTGACTGTGGTGCTGCCAGACTTTAATAGGCACGTGTAGGAAGTCGCGCTGCATCCTGTCAGTCTATCTTAGTTTTCATTTGCCATGGAGGAATATAAACATCTTTATTGAGTTCCTGTGGTCACTCTCAGGATCTGACTGTTGGTGGCTCCTTTGGAACCACAATGGATGAGTTGATTAGTTAGTTGGATAGCTCATTATTGTGCCATTGTCATCAAACTTGAACAACGACTTATCATTGTTGCAGCGTATCTGACATGTTTGCTTTCCTCCTCTTCAGTGCACATCCCTGTGCTGCAAGCAGTGCCAGGACACAGAAATTACCACAAAAAACGAGATTTTCAGGTTAGTCCTTTACTTCCTTGTGTGCAACATTATCGATATGCACGCCTAAAAGCTGTTTTTTTTTTATTATCTGGAAAGGAATGGATTGTACTCATCAAGTGTTACATCTGTTAAAAATGTGATCTGCTAAAAAGAAAATGATGCCTGACGAAGGTCTGTCGACCAAAACGTTGCTTGATTATTAAAAAGGAAGAGAGTTGAACAGTGTGCGGGAGCTTTTTCTTGATTGTATCTGTTAAAAATGTGAAATTTAGAAGAAAGATTTTCTGAAATGATTGTATTTTGCAATCTGCCACGGCCACACCTACAGTTTCGTCAGTTTACTCATTGTGGCGTTGACAGATTGGGGGCCTTGGAGGGGTGTACCTTGCAAGCACATCCACGCCTGATGGCTTGGATGTGCAACGCAGCCATTGTTAGCATCGTTTTTTAGCCTCTGCTAACACT
Source organism: Nelusetta ayraudi (assembly GCF_046127955.1). Lineage (NCBI taxonomy): Eukaryota > Metazoa > Chordata > Actinopteri > Tetraodontiformes > Monacanthidae > Nelusetta > Nelusetta ayraudi. The sequence continues at coordinate 3,962,848 of NW_027466100.1, read as the reverse complement.
CGCTGATGCTGCTGTGGCACCGATCTGTACGAAACCTAAGAAGTTGGTTCAACCCTGAAATTCATCTTCAGACGGATTGATTACAAAACGTGTCCCTGGGGGAAGCACACATCAAAGCAGGTGAGGTGCTGGAAGAGTGCTAAACATGCAGACCTGCGTTTCATTACACAGCGTTTCAATCGGTGCTGCTGTGTTACTGTGCTGAATGCTCCGACTTGCAGAAGCTGCTGTCATCGACCAGTGAGATTGGGAAAACAAGCTCAGAATTTAATAAAAAAATATATAATGAGGATGTAATATAATGGGTTTTTGTGACCAGCCTCTCATTCAATTGTATAAAACTGACGGAAATGTTCCAGTTTGCTATTTTTGGGGAAAAGGGAAAATTAACCTTATTTACATGTAAACAATTTGATTACATTGTCCACAAATAACCTTGAGGGTGAACACTTTGGGTTTATTTGCTCCAATTAGACAGAAGTTACTTATTTAACCTTATTCAATTTTGTAGAAAGGTTCTTGTCCTTGTGGTTGTCTGGAATCATTTCTGAACTTGGTGTCAGGTGACTCCACTTTCTAACTGTCGTTGCTTTTTGCGCTGTACTCGTCAGCGCTTGCTGTAGGATTTACCGCACCAAAATCTGGCACGATTTGATTCTGACTTGTCCGTAAACTGCAAGTCTTTTGTAGTTACGTCTTGTACGCGAGAGGCACCGTTCTGTTCTTCCTCTGTCTGAGTCTGAGCGGACACGTACGTGCGCTGTTATGTAATGTAATCTCTGTCAGTGATCTGTGCCGGCTAATGCGTTTATCCAAGTGACAAAGAAAGCCTTTAACACAAATGAAACTATACAGAACCTCAGTGTACTTCAATGAGGACATGGCCGGATCTAAGAGATTGACTCATGAATTTGAGAAATGTTTGGTCCTAAAATTGAATTTGACCGTCATGATGTCAACAAAGTGACCTGGATTAAAAACTAAAACTCCGATGAAAATGGTTTTAATACCAAGAGAATCAAGTCGGCGTGCAAGACACGTTTGAATGAATATTTCAGTAAAATGCATTGTTTGGTTCTTACCTCTGCACTGAGGGATTTTAGATGCTAATGCGGTTTTTTTTCTGCATTAAATTGTGTCTTTGTTGCCTCTCTCGCCCTGCAGTTTGTCTCTGTACGGCCCCATGGCTGCGTACGTCAATCCTCACGGTTACGTCCACGAAACTTTGACCGTCTACAAGGCCAACAACCTGAACCTTGTCGGCCGACCCTCCACACTGCACAGCTGGTTTCCAGGGTAACTGTGTGACACATCAGACCTCAGGCTTCTCTCTTTTTAAAGTGAAGAAACAATATGAATAAATGACATAACGCCAACATCACCAAAGTCTGAAGCAATCTGACATTACTTTATGTTCTGAGGGACACGGCATGCTTAGCCCTCTGTTTATAGCTAAAACTCCGACTTTAGCTTCCTGCTAAAACTCATGCTTTCTTGTACCTTTTACATGTTTTCAAGGGTATAAAAAAGACATTATGTTACAATGAACGCTTGACTGGGACTGATTCAACTTCTTTGAATTAGAGAAAATGCTGACCGTGTGAAAAGGAACCGAATTTGTTAGGAAAAAAACAAGTGTTTAATGTTTTTGGCCTTTGGTCCCAAACAAATGCTGTGAACCTGCAGCTGTAAAGCGTTCATATTATGTTTTTTTTTTTTAATGTGAAAAAAGTTTTTTTTTGTATTTTGCAATACAAATCATCGAAGTCTTCCTCTGCTTTTCCCTTTCGCTGTTCCGTTCAGTGGTGAGCAACAGTGAATAGCGCTTCCCCTGGAATAAAACTCCATTGAGGAGCTTCTCTTTATTCTTCTTTATTTTTGCAACGTGTCTGAAAAACAATCCTGATCCTTTTCCTCTTTGTTTTTGTCTCTTTGCTCTCAGGTACGCCTGGACAGTGGCTCAGTGTCGAACCTGCCGCTCTCACATGGGCTGGAAGTTCACGGCCACCAAGAAGGACTTGTCTCCGATTCGTTTCTGGGGTCTGACCCGCTCCGCACTGCTTCCCCGTATCCCCCCTGGGTTGGGGGAGGGCGAGGAAGGGGAGGGCGGGAACGGCTCGCGTCTCTTCTGCCTGTGACTCCCGAGCGACTTTTCCTTGTAAAAAGAAAAACAAACAAACAAACAAAACAAAAAAAAAACGAACACCCCAGACGAGCGTGGATCCTCCGACACTCTGCGGCCGCAAATACTTTCAGAAATCATCTCCGCGCTCGCCCACTCGTCTCGTCTCTCCCCCGGCAGCAAATCCATGTTATTAGTGGAAATGTCAGGCAGCCTTTTGGCTGGTGGTGGTGGTGGCTCCTCCAGGGCAAATTATACCGGTTTAAAGGTCGCGATGGCTGTTGCAGCTTCTTGACGTGTGGAAGACGGCAGCCGAACGCTCTGAGTCCCCACAGGTGAAGGTGGTTTTCAGAGAGACTGCCTCCATGGTCACGCCGTCACGTCCCAGCATGCAGTTCCCCGAATCTGCAAACACCCCCCCCGCCCCTGTCCTGCTGAACTCCCCGTAGTGGCGCACTCAATAGCTTCAGGTGTGAACATACTTCAGCTAGTCTTCTTCTTCTGGTCCGACGGAGCGGGCGACAGCAAGCTGAGCAGGTGGTGCAGCAGGTGTTGGGATGGAGCTAATCTGCTGTCTGATGGGAAAACTCAGAAATGCCTTCTGATGGACTTTGAGCTGGCAACAGGTCAGCGGAGAAAAGTGAAAGTGCTCGTGGATATTTTGAATCCCGGCTTTGTTTAGTGACGTACACAATTGCAAAGTGACTCGTACATCCATTGTGAGGACATTGTGCTGTTTATTATCCGATCAGTTTTCATACGTTGAAGCAAAAAAAAAAAAATTGAACAGAAAACTGCCGTGAGGATTATTGTGTGTGACATCCTTGATCGCAGGTGATCGTAATCGGCATCCGTTCGTTATCAAACCCATAGCTGTTCTTGTGTTGGATTCAATGCTTCAGGAAACAACATGTACAATTGAAAAATGAAGCGACGTCTCTGTGCCCGACGGCAAAGTTTTCTTTGTGGTCCAAAGGTCGAATCAATGCTGCTGTATAGCGGAGAGAGTGAAACGTTTGGCATTTTTGAAGGTGTGTGTGTATACCTCGATCTGTGTCCTTTGTATGAGATGGATGGATCAATAAAGCAGAAATGAAACACTGACTTTGAAATGACGACAGTTGATGAAACTTGTTTTTAAAAGTGTTTCTTTGTGGCCTCGACTTTTTGCGCAATTTCTATAAAAGTACAAATAAGCAAAATCTGTTTTGAATACAGTCAGAAATTCACTCAGCTGGCGTCTTATTGTGAGCAAAAATATTTTTGTACCAATATTAAAGTATTTCATAGAAGTCAGAAATAGCTTAGTTTGTAAAGGGACTTTATAAAGGAATAGCTGGATGTAGTTTTGTAACACATACTATTTCAATTTAATTTACAGAAGCCATCGACTTACCCTCACATCTGACCACTGTGCCTCCAAACCCACAAATCATCATCTTCACAGATGGAGTTATTGTTGCATACCTAAAAGTGTTAATGACACTTTCAGAAAAATGTCACTTTAGCTTCACAGATTTTCAAAGCTAGATAATATAACAAAAAATATTTACTTGTGAAAATACTGCAATCTAAATGAGGCTTATATCTTTAATCAATCTTCTTTAGTTTAGTAGCATTTAGAAAATATTCCAAATTTAAAAATCAGTCAAGAAAAAAACTGTTCTTTCATTGCTTTTCCATTGGAGAAATGGAAAAAGCAATTGAATTGTTTTAATTGTTTTTTCCATTGGAAAAAGCAATGAAAGACCTGCATAGAGCTGCACTAGTGTTGTGTAAAATGACATGTGACTCAGTTTTGTTTGTGTACTGTGGGCTGCACTTAATTACGTGACTGCACACGCTAAGTACACGTGTGAAGCACCTCATTTGTATGCACCATCAGACTCTAATAAATAAACCTAAGTGGGAGACGCAGCCCAGGAACACGTGACTTCTAATGGCTCAGAAGTTCAGCTCTAAATTTAATGGACTGTTTCATCTTTTGCTTTGGGCCCTCATTAACTAGTATGGCTGATATTAGCATATACCATTTGACCAGTTGTGCATTCTGATTGAATTCTCCTGATTATTTGGGGAAAATCAGCCCAAGGTAGTGAGCAACGTCCAATGTCTTTTCAATAGAAAATGTTTAAGATGATCTGTATGTTTGGTTTCACCATTTCCTTTAGTCTTTCTGTTACACTTTAACCCCTGCTCAGTCAAAGAGGAGCATTTTGTTCCTAAGCCTGCTGCTGTTGTCCTGCACCATTTAAACATAGAGCTAACTTTTAGGATTTTTATGTTTTTAAATGACGGTTGAATTTAGAACTGTGAGGTGTAGCCAAGCTCAGCGTAACTAGATTCTCTCTGAAAGGCCCAGCTTGACAAAACCTGAAGCCCCAATCCTTGTGAGTGTGCTCAGCCAAGCCATGTTCTGATAAGGGCGTGTTCTCATAGCCTCGCCGCGCATGCATGTGTGTTCCCCGTAAGAAAAGGCATCAGATCATCATGAGTATCCTTCTCTAGCACAAAGTTGATCTCTTGGTGAGCATGTAAATCATGTGTACTCACACGACACGTTTATCATAAACCACAGGGTTTCCACATCAGGACAGCAGGAAAAATGTTTCCCATTGTAATTGAGTACATTACATAAAAATTAGTGTTGTGGGACTCGTGATTGGTCCTGGTCTCGGTCTCGTCTAGGACTCGGAGGCATTTTTACTCAGTCTTGTCTCAGTCTCGGACTGGACAGACTGGACAGAGATTTTTGATCAAGACCGGTCAAGACTTAGCCAACACTGCAATGACAGATAGATAGATAGATTTTTTTTTTTTTTAGATTAGTGAGTAACTACTCAGACACATGCTGTCAATCAGGTCTTACCATTTTCAATTACAGCAGTGTTCGACTCGTGGGTGGAAAAACCTTGAAGCTGGTTGATTTAATTATCTGGACTTACATAACAAGCTGTTTAAAAATGAGTGCACTGCAAGGGTTCTTCTATAAGACATACACACGGGCTCTATGTGTTTTTCTAAAATGATGATAATGACAGAATCTGACCTATTGTCTCCTTTACGATTAAAGCCGGTGCCAGTCTTCTTTCTTTTTTTCTTTTTCTTTTTTTTAGCATATGTGCTGTAAAGTAGCAATCATACATGCTGATTACCATGCATATTTCTTGATTGTTATTTTTCAACCAAAATGATGAAACTCTGACTTTTTTTTTCTTTTTTTTTACAATTAACTATATATGAGGTTTGACAATACAGGCCCTATTGAGTCAGTCTAAAGGCCACTAAGCAGGGAAGTAGTGAGAGCTAAATGAGGCACAATGCAATTTGGCATGCAGCTGATATGTTCAACTATCGGTTGTCACGCGACAGCCATTAATATAGTAATATAATTAGCTAATACTGTACCGATAATCAATGCTGTGTTGCCTGTGTTATACATTACCATGACAGATTAACACACATCACATTACGAGAAGGTGAACAAGCACATTTTATTAATTGAAATATATTTAATAGAATTGTGTTTCCACATCTTCCCCCACAGCTTGCATTTTGTGCACTTTAAAAAGTCTTTTTGTAGTATTCATACATTCAGTACCTTCGTAGAGAGTTCATACAGATTCAAGAACATAAGTAAAGCTGCTACCGGCTGCTATACAAACAGCATGACGCACCCCAGCTTTAAATCTAACTTTGTTTATTATACAGTGAACAGTAACTGAAACAAAATGGGATTTTCCAAAAATGTATAGTTGCTAAATTTAGCATTTCAATTGTGTTTCAAACGTCACATTCACGTGGCTTATTATTGGTGTCTAGTGTCACTGCTACATGATAATGCTTAAGCTCATGATTTGTCACTCCAACAGAATACATCTGTTTGTTACACATGAATGTAAATTTGATTGAACTTGCAATCCTAGATACCATAATCATGGCCATTAGGACATTGATCGTCTCAGACAGGGAACATTAGTAGAAGCAAAGATTGCATTTCAGTGTCTTTAATGGAATTATCACAGTCTGTAAGCTGGGAATACTTGATTGACTTTAAATAAAAACATGTTTGATTTTGTATTTAATGTTCCGTACCATAGAGTCTGATCGTTTTCAACTCAAATCTCTGAATCCAGCTCAAAAGACTTATGCCTCATTTTATATCCCATGCCGCTGAAATACACATAAACAGCAAATTCTCCCATAACACAGCAATATAAGTTACTTGTTCACAATATTCACACAATCGCCATCTCTGATTTCTCCAATAGCAGCGGACCTCGTAGAAAGTTGTTGATCCGTTTCAGGTGAGCTTCTGGTAAACTGCCAATGTGTTGTGCAAGTCAGGGCGAGTCTTGACTCCAAGTGTCACACTTGCAAAGTCACTCATAGCTCATATTATTGCTATGCACACTCATTTGGACTCTGATGAATTCTTAAAGCTCATGTACATGGCGCTGATCAGCGAGCCCTCCTCGTGCACTGAGTGCCTGCCAACGTCGCGCTGCAGGCACACGGGGACCACCAGCCTCTTGGGGAAGGAGGCGCTGAACAGCAGGTAGATGCAGGGATTGGCGCAGCTGTTCAGGCTGGCCAGCAGCATCAGGATGGTAAAAGTCGCAGCTGGAAAGGACAATGGAGGTGCAGGGAGGTTATGACATGTGGTGGCAAGGATGTTCAAGCTGTCGAAGGTCATTGTGCTGTGCTTAAAGGTCAAGAGAGCCGTGCAAGACTCAGACTTTACATCAACTACTACTATTACCAAACAGACAGACAGACAAATGATAGACGAAGATAGATAGATAGATAGATAGACAGATAGACAGATAGATAGATGTACTTTATTGTGAAACTCTACTGCTGAACAAGTGCAACAGGCAGTCAGTTGTGCGCAGGAAAAGATATGTACGTTTAATTAATAAATAAATAAAAAAAAACAGTAGTGCAACGTTTGCCATTTTAAAAAGTTCAGAATATTAGCTGTCGTCCAGTCGGGAAGAGTGAGAGGGCAATAGTTCCAGGCATAAGGGATGTATTTCTTCTACTACTACTACTACTACTACTACTACTACTACTACTAATAATAATAATAATAATAATAATAATAAAAGACTGACTTACTTTCCGTTGGTGCATGTATATCCCAGACGGACCACAGCTGGACAATGAAGAAAGGAGCCCAGCAAACGATGTAAACCAACACGATGACCACCGTCATCTTCAGGGTCTTGACCCGGGCTCTGGACATGCCGGCCACCCCGCTGGCTCTGGGCGGGACGGGGAAGTTTCCTTTGCCACGCCGCTTGGCGTTTTGCAGCAGGTTGGCCTGGATGGCTCGGCAGATGCGCACCTGGCACACGACCAGCGTCACGGCGGGCAACACGAAAATGACCAGCGTGGTCCAAGTGATGTAGGTCTGCAGCCCCCACGGCTGGATGAAACTGGCCCAGCAGTCGAAGACCCCCGGGGCCACCTCGGTCCGGGAGAAGATGAAGACCTGCGGCAGGCTGCCCAGCAGGGACACCGCCCACGCAGCCAACACCGGCACGTTGAGGCGCCCGCTCGTCCGCCGGAACTTCACCATGGGGTTGCAGACTGCCTGGTGCCGGTCAACCGTCATCGCCACGATCATGTAAGTGGACGAGAACATACCGAGCACCTGCAGGTACTTCACCATGCGGCACACCACGTCGGGCCCCACGAACCTGTCCGTGATGTCCCAGATG